>NC_034180.2:50607705-50698312 GCF_002021735.2 Oncorhynchus kisutch | reverse complement strand
GGGGATAGAGAGAGAGGTGGGGGATTAGAGAGAGAGAGGTGGGGATAGAGAGGAGAAAGGTGGGTGGTATAGAGAGAAGGTGGGTGAGGGTAAGAGAGAGGGAGAAGAGAGACGGTTAGGGGGATAGAGAGAGAGAAAGGTGGGGGATAGAGAGAGAGATGTGGGGGGGAGAAAAGAGAGGTGGGGGATAGAGAGAGAGAGGTGGGGATAGAGAGAGCGAAAGGTGGAGGTTAGAGAGAGGTGGGGGAGAGAGAGAATGAGGTGGGGGGATAGAGAGAGAGAGAGGTGGGGGGAGAGAGTGGTGGGGGGATAGAGAGAGAGAAAGGTGGGGGGGACAGAGAGAGAAAGGTGGGGGATAGAGAGAGGTGGGGGAGAGAGAGAGGTGGGGGGATAGAGAGAGACAGGTGGGGGATAGAGAGAGACAGGTGGGGGAGAGGGAGAGAGGTGGGGGGATAGAGAGAGAGAAAGGTGGTGGGGACAGAGAGAGAAAGGTGGGGGACAGAGAGAGAAAGGTGGGGGACAGAGAGAGAGAGGTGGGGTATAGAGAGAGAGAGGTTGGGGGGGATAAAGAGAGAGAGGTGGGGGGATAGAGAGAGAGGGGTGGGGGGATAGAGAGAGAGGGGTGGGGGATAGAGAGAGAGGTAGGGGGATAGAGAGAGAGGTAGGGGGATAGAGAGAGAGGTAGGGGATAGAGAGAGAGGGGTTGGGGGGACAGAGAGAGAGAGGGGTTGGGGGATAGAGAGAGAGAGAGGTGGGGGACAGAGAGAGAGATTTGAGTGTAAAGTGTTCTGCTGGGCCACTCCGCTTTCGAAGGTCATCAGGCTTTATTAGTTATGATTGGCCTTGGACCATTAATTCAATATACATCACGTCAGTAGGCTAACTGGAAGATAGATTGTCTCACATAATCAGTAACAGCTTAGAGTAACTAAACCTGCCACCTACAGAAAATAAGGCTTTAAGATCTATAGACAATACTCAGAACGGACTATCCTTGCAAATACAATAATTTTATGAGTTTCGATTGTCAATGGATATTGGATAAGTCTGAAAAAGTCAAAAGTCACAAGTCCTCAGTTTAACAACAGGCTATGATGCTATACTGTTTGTGCACAGTTTAGTTGTGCGTAAACGCTTTTTTTTTGTTGCCGAATATAAAGCCTCACTTTCTCACTTTTATTTTCCCAGGTAGGTAAGCCTATAAATAGGTTGGCAACGCCAGTGGGCTCAGACACCGAACAAGCGAAGCGCCTGAGGCTTCAGACACTGTATTAACTTACCCGGGTTGATGAGGATTAAACCGTAAACCACTGCGGTCCGCGTGAATAAGAGGTATCCGCTTTTTCCTTCCATATTCCTTTTTATTTTCATTTTATTTTTTCATATATATATATATCCAAGTGAACGGAAAAGTCGCGTCAAACAGTGCTTATTTCCGTGTCCCTTCGTGATCTCCAGTCCAGCCTACCACTCTGTAACTCCTGAGAGACTGAGAGAGATGGAAGTAAACCCACTCTGTCTGCGGTGCTGTGTCCTCAACAAGATCTCACGGTTGACTTCAGTATTCAACATTTGTCCAGGGGGCTCAGCGTAAAATGTCGACATTTAGCCGTTCATTCAAAATGGTTAAAGCGACAACCCCTAAAAAGCAACCAATCCTTTTGAAAACATTCTATGTGGCATCGATATGAGCCAGAAACATTTATTCTATTGTCAAAATCGACTACAAAGTCATCTCATCTAAAACAGAGTTTGTAACCTCAGTGCCGTCACAATGAGTACATGAAGGCAGAGTTTGATTGACAATTGTTTCAACAAATCATGCCCCGTTTTGCTCCACGTACTAATGGTCCCTCCTCCCACGTCGCTTCCCTTCGTTGAATAGGGCTCCGGTGTTTGATGGCCTCCACAGCCTCCACAGGCCCTTTACGGATCGACCACAGCCTCCACAGGCCCTTTACGGATCGACCACAGCCTCCACAGGCCGTTTACGGGTCGACCACAGCCTCCACAGGCCCTTTACGGATCGACCACAGCCTCCACAGGCCCTTTACGGATCGACCACAGCCTCCACAGGCCATTTACGGAACGACCACAGCCTCCACAGGCCCTTTTACGGATCGACCACAGCCTCCACAGCCTCCACAGGCCCTTTACGGATAAACCACAGCCTCCATAGGCCCTTTACGGATCAACCACAGCCTCCACAGCCTCCACAGGCCCTTTACGGATCGACCACAACCTCCACAGGCCTTTTACGGATCGGCCACAGCCTCCACAGGCCCTTTACGGATCGATCACAGCCTCCACAGCCTCCACAGGCCCTTTACGGATCGACCACAGCCTCCACAGGCCCTTTGCAAATCAACCACAGCCTCCACAGCCTCCACAGTCTCCAGAGGCCCTTTACGGATCGACCACAGCCTCCACAGGCCTTTTACGGATCGACCACAGCCTCCACAGCCTCCACAGGCCCTTTATGGATCGACCACAGCCTCCACAGGCCCTTTACGGATCGACCACAGCCTCCACAGCCTCCACAGGCCCTTTACGGATCGACCACAGCCTCCACAGCCTCCACAGGCCCTTTACGAATCGACCACAGCCTCCACAGCCTCCACAGGCCCTTTACGGATCGACCACAGCCTCCACAGGCCCTTTACGGATCGACCACAGCGTCCACAGGCCCTTTACGGATCGACCACAGCCTCCACAGGCCCTTTACGGGTCGACCACAGCCTCCACATGCCGTTTACGGGTCGACCACAGCCTCCACAGGCCCGTTACGGATCGACCACAGCCTCCACAGGCCCTTTATGGATCGACCACAGCCTCCACAGGCCCTTTACGGATCGACCACAGCCTCCACAGCCTCCACAGGCCCTTTACGGATCGACCACAGCCTCCACAGGCCCTTTACAGATCAACCACAGCCTCCACAGCCTCCACAGCCTCCACAGGCCCTTTACGGATCGACCACAGCCTCCACAGGCCTTTTACGGATCGACCACGGCCTCCACAGACTCCACAGGCCCTTTACGGATCGAACACAGCCTCAACAGGCCCTTTATGGATCGACCACAGCCTCCACAGGCCCTTTATGGATCGACCACAGCCTCCACAGGCCCTTTACGGATCGACCACAGCCTCCACAGGCCCTCCACAGGCCATTTACGGATCGACCACAGCCTCCACAGCCTCCACAGGCCCTTTACGGATCGACCACAACCTCCACAGGCCCTTTACAGATCGACCACAGCCTCCACAGCCTCCACAGGCCCTTTACAAATCGACCACAGCCTCCACAGCCTCCACAGGCCCTTTACGGATCGACCACAGCCTCCACAGGCCCTTTACGGATGGACCACAGCGTCCACAGGCCCTTTACGGATCGACCACAGCCTCCACAGGCCCTTTACGGGTCGACCACAGCCTCCACAGGCCGTTTACGGGTCGACCACAGCCTCCACAGGCCCTTTACGGATAGACCACAGCCTCCACAGGCCCTTTACGGATCGACCACAGCCTCCACAGCCTCCAAAGGCCCTTTACGGATTGACAACAGCCTCCACAGCCTCCACAGGCCCTTTATGGATCGACCACAGCCTCCACAGGCCCTTTACGGATCGACCACAGCCTCCACAGCCTCCACAGGCCCTTTACGGATCGACCACAGCCTCCACAGCCTCCACAGGCCCTTTACGGATCGACCACAGCCTCCACAGGCCCTTTACGGATCGACCACAGCCTCCACAGCCTACACAGGCCCTTTACAGATCGACCACAGCCTCCACAGCCTCCACAGGCCCTTTATGGATCGACCACAGCCTCCACAGGCCCTTTACGGATCGACCACAGCCTCCACAGCCTCCACAGGCCCTTTACGGATCGACCACAGCCTCCACAGCCTCCACAGGCCCTTTACGGATCGACCACAGCCTCCACAGGCCCTTTACGGATCGACCACAGCCTCCACAGCCTCCACAGGCCCTTTACGGATCGACCACAGCCTCCACAGCCTCCACAGGCCCTTTACGGATCGACCACAGCCTCCACAGGCCCTTTACGGATCGACCACAGCCTCCACAGCCTACACGGGCCCTTTACGAATCGAACACAGCCTCCACAGCCTCCACAGGCCCTTTACGGATCGACCACAGCCTCCACAGGCCCTTTACGGATCAACCACAGCCTCCACAGGTCCTTTACGGATCGACCACAGCCTCCACAGGCCCTTTACGGATCAACCACAGCCTCCACAGGCCCTTTACGGGTCGACCACAGCCTCCACAGGCCGTTTACGGGTCGACCACAGCCTCCACAGGCCCTTTACGGATTGACCACAGCCTCCAAAGGCCCTTTACGGATCGACAACAGCCTCCACAGGCCCTTTACAGATCGACCACAGCCTCCACAGGCTCCACAGCCTCCACAGCCTCCACAGGCCCTTTACGGATCGACCACAGCCTCCACAGGCCCTTTACAGATCGACCACAGCCTCCACAGGCTCCACAGCCACCACAGCCTCCACAGGCCCTTTACGGATCGACCACAGCCTCCACAGCCTCCACAGCCTCCACAGGCCCTTTACGGATTGACCACAGCCTCCACAGGCCCTTTATGGATCGACCACAGCCTCCACAGCCTCCACAGGCCCTTTACGGATCGACCACAGCCTCCACAGGCCCTTTATGGATCGACCACAGCCTCCACAGCCTCCACAGGCCCTTTACGGATCGACCACATCCTCTACAGGCCCTTTATGGATCAACCACAGCCTCCACAGCCTTCACAGTCCCTTTACGGATCGACCACAGCCTCCACAGGCCCTTTACGGATCGACCACAGCCTCCACAGCCTCCACAGGCCCTTTATGGATCGAACACAACCTCCACAGCCTCCACAGGCCCATTACGGATCGACCACAGTCTCCACAGGCCCTTTACGGATCGACCACAGCCTCCACAGCCTCCACAGGCCCTTTACGGATCGACCACAGCCTCCACAGGCCCTTTATGGATCGACCACAGCCTCCACAGGCCCTTTACGGATCGACCACAGCCTCCACAGCCTCCAAAGGCCCTTTACGGATTGACAACAGCCTCCACAGCCTCCACAGGCCCTTTATGGATCGACCACAGCCTCCACAGGCCCTTTACGGATCGACCACAGCCTCCACAGCCTCCACAGGCCCTTTACGGATCGACCACAGCCTCCACAGCCTCCACAGGCCCTTTACGGATCGACCACAGCCTCCACAGGCCCTTTACGGATCGACCACAGCCTCCACAGCCTACACAGGCCCTTTACGAATCGAACACAGCCTCCACATTCTCCACAGGCCCTTTACGGATCGACCACAGCCTCCACAGGCCCTTTACGGATCGACCACAGCCTCCACAGGCCCTTTACGGATCGACCACAGCCTCCACAGGCCCTTTACGGATCGACCACAGCCTCCACAGGCCCTTTACGGGTCGACCACAGCCTCCACAGGCCGTTTACGGGTCGACCACAGCCTCCACAGGCCCTTTACGGATTGACCACAGCCTCCAAAGGCCCTTTGCGGATCGACAACAGCCTCCACAGGCCCTTTACAGATCGACCACAGCTTCCACAGCCTCCACAGCCTCCAAAGGCCCTTTACGGATCGACAACAGCCTCCACAGCCTACACAGGCCCTTTACGAATCGAACACAGCCTCCACAGCCTCCACAGGCCGTTTACGGGTCAACCACAGCCTCCACAGGCCGTTTACGGGTCGACCACAGCCTCCACAGGCCCTTTACGGATTGACCACAGCCTCCAAAGGCCCTTTACGGATCGACAACAGCCTCCACAGGCCCTTTACAGATCGACCACAGCCTCCACAGGCTCCACAGCCTCCACAGCCTCCAAAGGCCCTTTACGGATCGACAACAGCCTCCACAGGCCCTTTACAGATCGACCACAGCCTCCACAGGCTCCACAGCCTCCACAGCCTCCACAGGCCCTTTACGGATCGACCACAGCCTCCACAGGCCCTTTACAGATCGACCACAGCCTCCACAGGCTCCACAGCCTCCACAGGCCCTTTACGGATCGACCACAGCCTCCACAGGCCCTTTACGGATCAACCACAGCCTCCACAGCCTCCACAGCCTCCACAGGCCCTTTACGGATTGACCACAGCCTCCACAGGCCCTTTATGGATCGACCACAGCCTCCACAGCCTCCACAGGCCCTTTACGGATCGACCACAGCCTCCACAGGCCCTTTATGGATCCACAGCCTCCACAGGCCCTTTACGGATCGACCACATCCTCTACAGGCCCTTTATGGATCAACCACAGCCTCCACAGGCCCTTTACGGATCGACCACAGCCTCCACAGGCCCTTTACGGATCGACCACAGCCTCCACAGGCCCTTTACGGATCGACCACAGCCTCCACAGGCCCTTTACGGATCGACCACAGCCTCCACAGCCTACACGGGCCCTTTACGAATCGAACACAGCCTCCACAGCCTCCACAGGCCCTTTACGGATCGACCACAGCCTCCACAGGCCCTTTACGGATCAACCACAGCCTCCACAGGCCCTTTACGGATCGACCACAGCCTCCACAGGCCCTTTACGGATCAACCACAGCCTCCACAGGCCCTTTACGGGTCGACCACAGCCTCCACAGGCCGTTTACGGGTCGACCACAGCCTCCACAGGCCCTTTACGGATTGACCACAGCCTCCAAAGGCCCTTTACGGATCGACAACAGCCTCCACAGGCCCTTTACAGATCGACCACAGCCTCCACAGGCTCCACAGCCTCCACAGCCTCCACAGGCCCTTTACGGATCGACCACAGCCTCCACAGGCCCTTTACAGATCGACCACAGCCTCCACAGGCTCCACAGCCTCCACAGCCTCCACAGGCCCTTTACGGATCGACCACAGCCTCCACAGGCCCTTTACGGATCGACCACAGCCTCCACAGCCTCCACAGCCTCCACAGGCCCTTTACGGATTGACCACAGCCTCCACAGGCCCTTTATGGATCGACCACAGCCTCCACAGCCTCCACAGGCCCTTTACGGATCGACCACAGCCTCCACAGGCCCTTTATGGATCGACCACAGCCTCCACAGCCTCCACAGGCCCTTTACGGATCGACCACATCCTCTACAGGCCCTTTATGGATAAACCACAGCCTCCACAGCCTTCACAGTCCCTTTACGGATCGACCACAGCCTCCACAGGCCCTTTACGGATCGACCACAGCCTCCACAGCCTCCACAGGCCCTTTATGGATCGAACACAACCTCCACAGCCTCCACAGGCCCATTACGGATCGACCACAGTCTCCACAGGCCCTTTACGGATCGACCACAGCCTCCACAGCCTCCACAGGCCCTTTACGGATCGACCACAGCCTCCACAGGCCCTTTATGGATCGACCACAGCCTCCACAGGCCCTTTACGGATCGACCACAGCCTCCACAGCCTCCAAAGGCCCTTTACGGATTGACAACAGCCTCCACAGCCTCCACAGGCCCTTTATGGATCGACCACAGCCTCCACAGGCCCTTTACGGATCGACCACAGCCTCCACAGCCTCCACAGGCCCTTTACGGATCGACCACAGCCTCCACAGCCTCCACAGGCCCTTTACGGATCGACCACAGCCTCCACAGGCCCTTTACGGATCGACCACAGCCTCCACAGCCTACACAGGCCCTTTACGAATCGAACACAGCCTCCACATTCTCCACAGGCCCTTTACGGATCGACCACAGCCTCCACAGGCCCTTTACGGATCGACCACAGCCTCCACAGGCCCTTTACGGATCGACCACAGCCTCCACAGGCCCTTTACGGATCGACCACAGCCTCCACAGGCCCTTTACGGGTCGACCACAGCCTCCACAGGCCGTTTACGGGTCGACCACAGCCTCCACAGGCCCTTTACGGATTGACCACAGCCTCCAAAGGCCCTTTACGGATCGACAACAGCCTCCACAGGCCCTTTACAGATCGACCACAGCTTCCACAGCCTCCACAGCCTCCACAGCCTCCACAGATCGACCACAGCCTCCACAGCCTCCACAGGCCCTTTACGGATCGACCACAGCCTCCACAGCCTCCACAGGCCCTTTACGGATCGACCACAGCCTCCACAGGCCCTTTACGGATCGACCACGGCCTCCACAGGCCCTTTACGGATCGACCACAGCCTACACAGGCCCTTTACAGATCGACCACAGCCTCCACAGGCCCTTTACGGATCGACCACAGCCTCCACAGGCCCTTTAAGGATCGACAACAGCCTCCACAGTCTCCACAGGCCCTTTACGGATCGACCACAGCCTCCACACGCCCTTTACGGATCGACCACAGCCTCCACAGCCTCCACAGGCCCTTTACGGATCGACAACAGCCTCCACAGCCTCCACAGGCCCTTTACGGATCAACCACAGCCTCCAAAGGCCCTTTACGGATCGACCACAGCCTCCACAGGCCCTTTATGGATCTACCACAGCCTCCACAGGCCCTTTACGGATCGACCACAGCATCCACAGGCCCTTTACGGATCGAACACAGCCTCCACAGCCTCCACAGGCCCTTTACGGATCAACCACAGCCTCCACAGCCTCCACAGGCCCTTTATGGATCGACCACAGCCTCCACAGCCTCCACGGCCTCCACAGGACCTTTACGGATCGACCACATTCTCCACAGGCCCTTTACGGATCGACCACAGCCTCCACAGGCCCTTTACGGATCGACCACAGCCTCCACAGGCCCTTTATGGATCAACCACAGCCTCCGCATGCCCTTTACGGATCGACCACAGCCTCCACAGGCCCTTTACGGATCGACCACAGCCTCCACAGCCTCCACAGGCCCTTTATGGATCGACCACAGCCTCCACAGCCTCCACAGGCCCTTTACGGATCGACCACAGTCTCCACAGGCCCTTTACGGATCGACCACAGCCTCCACAGCCTCCACAGGCCCTTTACGGATCGACCACAGCCTCCACAGCCTCCACAGGCCTTTTACGGATCGACCACAGCCTCCACAGGCCCTTTGCGGATCGACCACGGCCTCCACAGGCCCTTTACGGATCGACCACAGCCTCCACAGGCCCTTTACAGATCGACCACAGCCTCCACAGGCCCTTTACGGATCGACCACAGCCTCCACAGGCCCTTTACGGATCGACCACAGCCTCCACAGTCTCCACAGGCCCTTTACGGATCGACCACAGCCTCCACACGCCCTTTACGGATCGACCACAGCCTCCACAGCCTCCACAGGCCCTTAACGGATCGACAACAGCCTCCACAGCCTCCACAGGCCCTTTACGGATCAACCACAGCCTCCAAAGGCCCTTTACGGATCGACCACAGCCTCCACAGGCCCTTTACGGATCTACCACAGCCTCCACAGGCCCTTTACGGATCGACCACAGCCTCCACAGGCCCTTTACGGATCGAACACAGCCTCCACAGCCTCCACAGGCCCTTTACGGATCAACCACAGCCTCCACAGCCTCCACAGGCCCTTTATGGATCAACCACAGCCTCCACAGCCTCCACGGCCTCCACAGGCCCTTTACGGATCGACCACAGCCGCCACAGGCCCTTTACGAATCGACCACAGCCTCCACAGGCCCTTTACGGATCGACCACAGCCTCCACAGGCCCTTTATGGATTGACCACAGCCTCCACAGGCCCTTTACGGATCAACCACAGCCTCCGCATGCCCTTTACGGATCGACCACATCCTCTACAGGCCCCTTTATGGATCAACCACAGCCTCCACAGCCTTCACAGTCCCTTTACGGATCGACCACAGCCTCCACAGGCCCTTTACGGATCGACCACAGCCTCCACAGCCTCCACAGGCCCTTTATGGATCGACCACAACCTCCACAGCCTCAACAGGCCCATTACGGATCGACCACAGTCTCCACAGGCCCTTTACGGATCGACCACAGCCTCCACAGCCTCCACAGGCCCTTTACGGATCGACCACAGCCTCCACAGGCCCTTTATGGATCGACCACAGCCTCCACAGGCCCTTTACGGTTCGACCACAGCCTCCACAGCTTCCAAAGGCCCTTTACGGATTGACAACAGCCTCCACAGCCTCCACAGGCCCTTTATGGATCGACCACAGCCTCCACAGGCCCTTTACGGATCGACCACAGCCTCCACAGCCTCCACAGGCCCTTTACGGATCGACCACAGCCTCCACAGCCTCCACAGGCCCTTTACGGATCGACCACAGCCTCCACAGGCCCTTTACGGATCGACCACGGCCTCCACAGGCCCTTTACGGATCGACCACAGCCTCCACAGCCTCCACGGCCTCCACAGGCCCTTTACGGATCGACCACAGCCTCCACAGGCCCTTTACGAATCGACCACAGCCTCCACAGGCCCTTTACGGATCGACCACAGCCTCCACAGGCCCTTTATGGATTGACCACAGCCTCCACAGGCCCTTTACGGATCAACCACAGCCTCCGCATGCCCTTTACGGATCGACCACATCCTCTACAGGCCCTTTATGGATCAACCACAGCCTCCACAGCCTTCACAGTCCCTTTACGGATCGACCACAGCCTCCACAGGCCCTTTACGGATCGACCACAGCCTCCACAGCCTCCACAGGCCCATTACGGATCGACCACAGTCTCCACAGGCCCTTTACGGATCGACCACAGCCTCCACAGCCTCCACAGGCCCTTTACGGATCGACCACAGCCTCCACAGGCCCTTTATGGATCGACACACAGCCTCCACAGCTTCCAAAGGCCCTTTACGGATCGACCACAGCCTCCACAGCCTCCACAGGCCCTTTACGGATCGACCACAGCCTCCACAGGCCCTTTACGGATCGACCACAGCCTCCACAGGCCCTTTACGGATCGACCACGGCCTCCACAGGCCCTTTACGGATCGACCACAGCCTACACAGGCCCTTTACAGATCGACCACAGCCTCCACAGGCCCTTTACGGATCGACCCACAGCCTCCACAGGCCCTTTAAGGATCGACCACAGCCTCCACAGTCTCCACAGGCCCTTTACGGATCGACCACAGCCTCCACACGCCCTTTACGGATCGACCACAGCCTCCACAGCCTCCACAGGCCCTTTACGGATCGACAACAGCCTCCACAGCCTCCACAGGCCCTTTACGGATCAACCACAGCCTCCAAAGGCCCTTTACGGATCAACCACAGCCTCCACAGGCCCTTTATGGATCTACCACAGCCTCCACAGGCCCTTTACGGATCGACCACAGCATCCACAGGCCCTTTACGGATCGAACACAGCCTCCACAGCCTCCACAGGCCCTTTACGGATCAACCACAGCCTCCACAGCCTCCACAGGCCCTTTATGGATCGACCACAGCCTCCACAGCCTCCACGGCCTCCACAGGACCTTTACGGATCGACCACATTCTCCACAGGCCCTTTACGGATCGACCACAGCCTCCACAGGCCCTTTACGGATCGACCACAGCCTCCACAGGCCCTTTATGGATTGACCACAGCCTCCACAGGCCCTTTACGGATCAACCACAGCCTCCGCATGCCCTTTACGGTACGACCACAGCCTCCACAGCCTCCACAGGCCATTTACGGATCGACCATAGCCTCCACAGCCTCCACAGGCCCTTTATGGATCGACCACAGCCTCCACAGGCCCTTTACGGATCGACCACAGTCTCCACAGGCCCTTTACGGATCGACCACAGCCTCCACAGCCTCCACAGGCCCTTTACGGATCGACCACAGCCTCCACAGGCCCTTTGCGGATCGACCACGGCCTCCACAGGCCCTTTACGGATCGACCACAGCCTCCACAGGCCCTTTACAGATCGACCACAGCCTCCACAGGCCCTTTACGGATCGACCACAGCCTCCACAGGCCCTTTACGGATCGACCACAGCCTCCACAGCCTCCACAGGCCCTTTACGGATCGACCACAGCCTCCACACGCCCTTTACGGATCTACCACAGCCTCCACAGGCCCTTTACGGATCGACCACAGCCTCCACAGGCCCTTTACGGATCGAACACAGCCTCCACAGCCTCCACAGGCCCTTTACGGATCAACCACAGCCTCCACAGCCTCCACAGGCCCTTTATGGATCGACCACAGCCTCCACAGCCTCCACGGCCTCCACAGGCCCTTACGGATCGACCACAGCCGCCACAGGCCTTTACGAATCGACCACAGCCTCCACAGGCCCTTTACGGATCGACCACAGCCTCCACAGGCCCTTTATGGATTGACCACAGCCTCCACAGGCCCTTTACGGATCAACCACAGCCTCCGCATGCCCTTTACGGATCGACCACATCCTCCACAGGCCCTTTACGGATCGACCACAGCCTCCACAGCCTCCACAGGCCCTTTATGGATCGACCACAACCTCCACAGCCTCCACAGGCCCATTACGGATCGACCACAGTCTCCACAGGCCCTTTACGGATCGACCACAGCCTCCACAGCCTCCACAGGCCCTTTACGGATCGACCACAGCCTCCACAGGCCCTTTATGGATCGACCACAGCCTCCACAGGCCCTTGACGGTTCGACCACAGCCTCCACAGCTTCCAAAGGCCCTTTACGGATTGACAACAGCCTCCACAGCCTCCACAGGCCCTTTATGGATCGACCACAGCCTCCACAGGCCCTTTACGGATCGACCACAGCCTCCACAGCCTCCACAGGCCCTTTACGGATCGACCACAGCCTCCACAGCCTCCACAGGCCCTTTACGGATCGACCACAGCCTCCACAGGCCCTTTACGGATCGACCACGGCCTCCACAGGCCCTTTACGGATCGACCACAGCCTCCACAGCCTCCACGGCCTCCACAGGCCCTTTACGGATCGACCACAGCCTCCACAGGCCCTTTACGAATCGACCACAGCCTCCACAGGCCCTTTACGGATCGACCACAGCCTCCACAGGCCCTTTATGGATTGACCACAGCCTCCACAGGCCCTTTACGGATCAACCACAGCCTCCGCATGCCCTTTACGGATCGACCACATCCTCTACAGGCCCTTTATGGATCAACCACAGCCTCCACAGCCTTCACAGTCCCTTTACGGATCGACCACAGCCTCCACAGGCCCTTTACGGATCGACCACAGCCTCCACAGCCTCCACAGGCCCATTACGGATCGACCACAGCCTCCACAGGCCCTTTACGGATCGAACACAGCCTCCACAGCCTCCACAGGCCCTTTACGGATCAACCACAGCCTCCACAGCCTCCACAGGCCCTTTATGGATCGACCACAGCCTCCACAGCCTCCACGGCCTCCACAGGCCCTTTACGGATCGACCACAGCCGCCACAGGCCCTTTACGAATCGACCACAGCCTCCACAGGCCCTTTACGGATCGACCACAGCCTCCACAGGCCCTTTATGGATTGACCACAGCCTCCACAGGCCCTTTACGGATCAACCACAGCCTCCGCATGCCCTTTACGGATCGACCACATCCTCTACAGGCCCTTTATGGATCAACCACAGCCTCCACAGCCTTCACAGTCCCTTTACGGATCGACCACAGCCTCCACAGGCCCTTTACGGATCGACCACAGCCTCCACAGCCTCCACAGGCCCTTTATGGATCGACCACAACCTCCACAGCCTCCACAGGCCCATTACGGATCGACCACAGTCTCCACAGGCCCTTTACGGATCGACCACAGCCTCCACAGCCTCCACAGGCCCTTTACGGATCGACCACAGCCTCCACAGGCCCTTTATGGATCGACCACAGCCTCCACAGGCCCTTGACGGTTCGACCACAGCCTCCACAGCTTCCAAAGGCCCTTTACGGATTGACAACAGCCTCCACAGCCTCCACAGGCCCTTTATGGATCGACCACAGCCTCCACAGGCCCTTTACGGATCGATCATCAGCCTCCACAGCCTCCACAGGCCCTTTACGGATCGACCACAGCCTCCACAGCCTCCACAGGCCCTTTACGGATCGACCACAGCCTCCACAGGCCCTTTACGGATCGACCACGGCCTCCACAGGCCCTTTACGGATCGACCACAGCCTCCACAGCCTCCACGGCCTCCACAGGCCCTTTACGGATCGACCACAGCCTCCACAGGCCCTTTACGAATCGACCACAGCCTCCACAGGCCCTTTACGGATCGACCACAGCCTCCACAGGCCCTTTATGGATTGACCACAGCCTCCACAGGCCCTTTACGGATCAACCACAGCCTCCGCATGCCCTTTACGGATCGACCACATCCTCTACAGGCCCTTTATGGATCAACCACAGCCTCCACAGCCTTCACAGTCCCTTTACGGATCGACCACAGCCTCCACAGGCCCTTTACGGATCGACCACAGCCTCCACAGCCTCCACAGGCCCATTACGGATCGACCACAGTCTCCACAGGCCCTTTACGGATCGACCACAGCCTCCACAGCCTCCACAGGCCCTTTACGGATCGACCACAGCCTCCACAGGCCCTTTATGGATCGACACACAGCCTCCACAGCTTCCAAAGGCCCTTTACGGATCGACCACAGCCTCCACAGCCTCCACAGGCCCTTTACGGATCAACCACAGCCTCCGCATGCCCTTTACGGATCGACCACATCCTCTACAGGCCCTTTATGGATCAACCACAGCCTCCACAGCCTTCACAGTCCCTTTACGGATCGACCACAGCCTCCACAGGCCCTTTACGGATCGACCACAGCCTCCACAGCCTCCACAGGCCCATTACGGATCGACCACAGTCTCCACAGGCCCTTTACGGATCGACCACAGCCTCCACAGCCTCCACAGGCCCTTTACGGATCGACCACAGCCTCCACAGGCCCTTTACGGATCGACCACAGCCTCCACAGGCCCTTTACGGATCGACCACAGCCTCCACAGGCCCTTTACGGATCGACCACAGCCTCCACAGGCCCTTTACGGATCGACCACGGCCTCCACAGGCCCTTTACGGATCGACCACAGCCTACACAGGCCCTTTACAGATCGACCACAGCCTCCACAGGCCCTTTACGGATCGACCACAGCCTCCACAGGCCCTTTAAGGATCGACCACAGCCTCCACAGTCTCCACAGGCCCTTTACGGATCGACCACAGCCTCCACACGCCCTTTACGGATCGACCACAGCCTCCACAGCCTCCACAGGCCCTTTACGGATCGACAACAGCCTCCACAGCCTCCACAGGCCCTTTACGGATCAACCACAGCCTCCAAAGGCCCTTTACGGATCAACCACAGCCTCCACAGGCCCTTTATGGATCTACCACAGCCTCCACAGGCCCTTTACGGATCGACCACAGCATCCACAGGCCCTTTACGGATCGAACACAGCCTCCACAGCCTCCACAGGCCCTTTACGGATCAACCACAGCCTCCACAGCCTCCACAGGCCCTTTATGGATCGACCACAGCCTCCACAGCCTCCACGGCCTCCACAGGACCTTTACGGATCGACCACATTCTCCACAGGCCCTTACGGATCGACCACAGCCTCCACAGGCCCTTTACGGATCGACCACAGCCTCCACAGGCCCTTTATGGATTGACCACAGCCTCCACAGGCCCTTTACGGATCAACCACAGCCTCCGCATGCCCTTTACGGTTCGACCACAGCCTCCACAGCCTCCACAGGCCATTTACGGATCGACCATAGCCTCCACAGCCTCCACAGGCCCTTTATGGATCGACCACAGCCTCCACAGGCCCTTTACGGATCGACCACAGTCTCCACAGGCCCTTTACGGATCGACCACAGCCTCCACAGCCTCCACAGGCCCTTTACGGATCGACCACAGCCTCCACAGGCCCTTTGCGGATCGACCACGGCCTCCACAGGCCCTTTACGGATCGACCACAGCCTCCACAGGCCCTTTACAGATCGACCACAGCCTCCACAGGCCCTTTACGGATCGACCACAGCCTCCACAGGCCCTTTACGGATCGACCACAGCCTCCACAGCCTCCACAGGCCCTTTACGGATCGACCACAGCCTCCACACGCCCTTTACGGATCGACCACAGCCTCCACAGCCTCCACAGGCCCTTTACGGATCGACAACAGCCTCCACTGCCTCCACAGGCCCTTTACGGATCAACCACAGCCTCCAAAGGCCCTTTACGGATCGACCACAGCCTCCACAGGCCCTTTACGGATCGACCACAGCCTCCACAGGCCCTTTACGGATCGACCACAGCCTCCACAGCCTCCACAGGCCCTTTACGGATCAACCACAGCCTCCACAGGCCCTTTATGGATCGACCACAGCCTCCACAGCCTCCACAGGCCCTTTACAGATCAACCACAGCCTCCACAGGCCCGTTACGGATCGACCACAGCCTCCACGGCCTCCACAGGACCTTTACGGATCGACCACATTCTCCACAGGCCCTTTACGGATCGACCACAGCCTCCACAGGCCCTTTACGGATCGACCACAGCCTCCACAGGCCCTTTATGGATTGACCACAGCCTCCACAGGCCCTTTACGGATCAACCACAGCCTCCGCATGCCCTTTACGGTTCGACCACAGCCTCCACAGCCTCCACAGGCCATTTACGGATCGACCACAGCCTCCACAGCCTCCACAGGCCCTTTATGGATCGACCACAGCCTCCACAGGCCCTTTACGGATCGACCACAGTCTCCACAGGCCCTTTACGGATCGACCACAGCCTCCACAGCCTCCACAGGCCTTTTACGGATCGACCACAGCCTCCACAGCCTCCACAGGCCTTTTACGGATCGACCACAGCCTCCACAGGCCCTTTGCGGATCGACCACAGCCTCCAAAGGCCCTTTACGGATCGACCACAGCCTCCACAGGCCCTTTACGGATCGACCACAGCCTCCACAGGCCCTTTACGGATCGACCACAGCCTCCACAGCCTCCACAGCCTCCACAGGCCCTTTACGGATCAACCACAGCCTCCACAGGCCCTTTATGGATCGACCACAGCCTCCACAGCCTCCACAGGCCCTTTACAGATCAACCACAGCCTCCACAGGCCCGTTACGGATCGACCACAGCCTCCACGGCCTCCACAGGACCTTTACGGATCGACCACATTCTCCACAGGCCCTTTACGGATCGACCACAGCCTCCACAGGCCCTTTACGGATCGACCACAGCCTCCACAGGCCCTTTATGGATTGACCACAGCCTCCACAGGCCCTTTACGGATCAACCACAGCCTCCGCATGCCCTTTACGGTTCGACCACAGCCTCCACAGCCTCCACAGGCCATTTACGGATCGACCACAGCCTCCACAGCCTCCACAGGCCCTTTATGGATCGACCACAGCCTCCACAGGCCCTTTACGGATCGACCACAGTCTCCACAGGCCCTTTACGGATCGACCACAGCCTCCACAGCCTCCACAGGCCTTTTACGGATCGACCACAGCCTCCACAGCCTCCACAGGCCTTTTACGGATCGACCACAGCCTCCACAGGCCCTTTGCGGATCAACCACAGCCTCCACAGCCTCCACGGGGCCTTTACGGATTGACCATGCCCTTCACAGCCTCCATAGGCCCTTTACGGATCGACCACAGCCTCCACGGCCTCCACAGGCCCTTTACGGGTCAACCACAGCTTCCACAGCCTCCACAGGCCCTTTATGGATCGACCACAGCCTCCACAGGCCCTTTACGGATCGACCACAGTCTCCACAGGCCCTTTACGGATCGACCACAGCCTCCACAGCCTCCACAGGCCCTTTACGGATCGACCACAGCCTCCACAGCCTCCACAGGCCTTTTACGGATCGACCACAGCCTCCACAGGCCCTTTGCGGATCAACCACAGCCTCCACAGCCTCCACGGGGCCTTTACGGATTGACCATGCCCTTCACAGCCTCCATAGGCCCTTTACGGATCAACCACAGCCTCCGCGGCCTCCACAGGCCCTTTACGGGTCAACCACAGCTTCCACAGCCTCCACAGGGCCTTTACGGATCGACCACAGCCTCCACAGCCTCCACAGGCCTTTTACGGATCGACCACAACCTCCACAGGCCCTTTACGGATCAACCACAGCCTCCACAGGCCCTTTACGGATCGACCACAGCCTCCACAGCCTCCACAGGCCATTTACGGATCGACCACAGCCTCCACAGCCTCCACAGGCTCTTTACGGATCAACCACAGCCTCCACAGCCTCCACGGGGCCTTTACGGATTGACCATGCCCTCCACAGCCTCCATAGGCCCTTTGCGGATCGACCACAGCCTCCGCGGCCTCCACAGGCCCTTTACGGATCGACCACAGCCTCCACAGCCTCCACAGGCCTTTTACGGATCGACCACAACCTCCACAGGCCCTTTACGGATCGACCACAGCCTCCACAGCCTCCACAGGCCCTTTATGGATCGACCACAGTCTCCACAGCCTCCACAAGCCCTTAACGGATCGACCACAGCCTCCACAGCCTCCACAGGTACTTTACGGATCAACAACAGCCTCCACAGCCTCCACAGGCCCTTTACGGATCGACCACAGCCTCCACAGGCCCTTTACGGGTCAACCACAGCTTCCACAGCCTCCACAGGGCCTTTACGGATCGACCACAGCCTCCACAGCCTCCACAGGCCCTTTATGGATCGACCACAGCCTCCACAGCCTCCACAGGCCCTTTACAGATCAACCACAGCCTCCATAGGCCCGTTACGGATCGACCACAGCCTCCACGGCCTCCACAGGACCTTTACGGATCTACCACATTCTCCACAGGCCCTTTACGGATCGACCACAGCCTCCACAGGCCCTTTACGGATCGAACACAGCCTCCACAGGCCCTTTATGGATTGACCACAGCCTCCACAGGCCCTTTACGGATCAACCACAGCCTCCGCATGCCCTTTACGGTTCGACCACAGCCTCCACAGCCTCCACAGGCCATTTACGGATCGACCACAGCCTCCACAGCCTCCACAGGCTCTTTACGGATCAACCACAGCCTCCACAGCCTCCACGGGGCCTTTACGGATTGACCATGCCCTTCACAGCCTCCATAGGCCCTTTACGGATCGACCACAGCCTCCGCGGCCTCCACAGGCCCTTTACGGGTCAACCACAGCTTCCACAGCCTCCACAGGGCCTTTACGGATCGACCACAGCCTCCACAGCCTCCACAGGCCTTTTACGGATCGACCACAACCTCCACAGGCCCTTTACGGATCGACCACAGCCTCCACAGGCCCTTTACGGATCGACCACAGCCTCCACAGCCTCCACAGGCCATTTACGGATCGACCACAGCCTCCACAGCCTCCACAGGCTCTTTACGGATCAACCACAGCCTCCACAGCCTCCACGGGGCCTTTACGGATTGACCATGCCCTCCACAGCCTCCATAGGCCCTTTACGGATCGACCACAGCCTCCGCGGCCTCCACAGGCCCTTTACGGGTCAACCACAGCTTCCACAGCCTCCACAGGGCCTTTACGGATCGACCACAGCCTCCACAGCCTCCACAGGCCTTTTACGGATCGACCACAACCTCCACAGGCCCTTTACGGATCGACCACAGCCTCCACAGGCCCTTTACGGATCGACCACAGCCTCCACAGCCTCCACAGGCCATTTACGGATCGACCACAGCCTCCACAGCCTCCACAGGCTCTTTACGGATCAACCACAGCCTCCACAGCCTCCACGGGGCCTTTACGGATTGACCATGCCCTCCACAGCCTCCATAGGCCCTTTACGGATCGACCACAGCCTCCGCGGCCTCCACAGGCCCTTTACGGGTCAACCACAGCTTCCACAGCCTCCACAGGGCCTTTACGGATCGACCACAGCCTCCACAGCCTCCACAGGCCTTTTACGGATCGACCACAACCTCCACAGGCCCTTTACGGATCGACCACAGCCTCCACAGGCCCTTTACGGATCGACCACAGCCTCCACAGCCTCCACAGGCCATTTACGGATCGACCACAGCCTCCACAGCCTCCACAGGCTCTTTACGGATCAACCACAGCCTCCACAGCCTCCACGGGGCCTTTACGGATTGACCATGCCCTCCACAGCCTCCATAGGCCCTTTGCGGATCGACCACAGCCTCCGCGGCCTCCACAGGCCCTTTACGGATCGACCACAGCCTCCACAGCCTCCACAGGCCTTTTACGGATCGACCACAACCTCCACAGGCCCTTTACGGATCGACCACAGCCTCCACAGCCTCCACAGTCCCTTTTTGGATCGACCACAGTCTCCACAGCCTCCACAAGTCCTTAACGGATCGACCACAGCCTCCACAGCCTCCACAGGTACTTTACGGATCAACAACAGCCTCCACAGCCTCCACAGGCCCTTTACGGATCGACCACAGCCTCCACAGGCCCTTTACGGGTCAACCACAGCTTCCACAGCCTCCACAGGGCCTTTACGGATCGACCACAGCCTCCACAGCCTCCACAGGCCCTTTATGGATCGACCACAGCCTCCACAGCCTCCACAGCCTCCACAGGCCCTTTACAGATCAACCACAGCCTCCACAGGCCCGTTACGGATCGACCACAGCCTCCACGGCCTCCACAGGACCTTTACGGATCTACCACATTCTCCACAGGCCCTTTACGGATCGACCACAGCCTCCACAGGCCCTTTACGGATCGAACACAGCCTCCACAGGCCCTTTATGGATTGACCACAGCCTCCACAGGCCCTTTACGGATCAACCACAGCCTCCGCATGCCCTTTACGGTTCGACCACAGCCTCCACAGCCTCCACAGGCCATTTACGGATCGACCACAGCCTCCACAGCCTCCACAGGCTCTTTACGGATCAACCACAGCCTCCACAGCCTCCACAGGGCCTTTACGGATCGACCACAGCCTCCACAGCCTCCACAGGCCTTTTACGGATCGACCACAACCTCCACAGGCCCTTTACGGATCGACCACAGCCTCCACAGGCCCTTTACGGATCGACCACAGCCTCCACAGCCTCCACAGGCCATTTACGGATCGACCACAGCCTCCACAGCCTCCACAGGCTCTTTACGGATCAACCACAGCCTCCACAGCCTCCACTGGGCCTTTACGGATTGACCATGCCCTCCACAGCCTCCATAGGCCCTTTACGGATCGACCACAGCCTCCGCGGCCTCCACAGGCCCTTTACGGGTCAACCACAGCTTCCACAGCCTCCACAGGGCCTTTACGGATCAACCACAGCCTCCACAGCCTCCACAGGCCTTTTACGGATCGACCACAACCTCCACAGGCCCTTTACGGATCGACCACAGCCTCCACAGCCTCCACAGGCCCTTTATGGATCGACCACAGTCTCCACAGCCTCCACAAGCCCTTTACAGATCAACCACAGCCTCCACAGGCCCGTTACGGATCGACCACAGCCTCCACGGCCTCCACAGGACCTTTACGGATCTACCACATTCTCCACAGGCCCTTTACGGATCGACCACAGCCTCCACAGGCCCTTTACGGATCGAACACAGCCTCCACAGGCCCTTTATGGATTGACCACAGCCTCCACAGGCCCTTTACGGATCAACCACAGCCTCCGCATGCCCTTTACGGTTCGACCACAGCCTCCACAGCCTCCACAGGCCATTTACGGATCGACCACAGCCTCCACAGCCTCCACAGGCCCTTTATGGATCGACCACAGCCTCCACAGGCCCTTTACGGATCGACCACAGTCTCCACAGGCCCTTTACGGATCGACCACAGCCTCCACAGCCTCCACAGGCCCTTTACGGATCGACCACAGCCTCCACAGCCTCCACAGGCCTTTTACGGATCGACCACAGCCTCCACAGGCCCTTTGCGGATCAACCACAGCCTCCACAGCCTCCACGGGGCCTTTACGGATTGACCATGCCCTTCACAGCCTCCATAGGCCCTTTACGGATCGACCACAGCCTCCGCGGCCTCCACAGGCCCTTTACGGGTCAACCACAGCTTCCACAGCCTCCACAGGGCCTTTACGGATCGACCACAGCCTCCACAGTCTCCACAGGCCTTTTACGGATCGACCACAACCTCCACAGGCCCTTTACGGATCGACCACAGCCTCCACAGGCCCTTTACGGATCGAACACAGCCTCCACAGCCTCCACAGGCCATTTACGGATCGACCACAGCCTCCACAGCCTCCACAGGCTCTTTACGGATCAACCACAGCCTCCACAGCCTCCACGGGGCCTTTACGGATTGACCATGCCCTCCACAGCCTCCATAGGCCCTTTACGGATCGACCACAGCCTCCGCGGCCTCCACAGGCCCTTTACGGGTCAACCACAGCCTCCACAGCCTCCACAGGCTCTTTACGGATCAACCACAGCCTCCACAGCCTCCACGGGGCCTTTACGGATTGACCATGCCCTCCACAGCCTCCATAGGCCCTTTACGGATCGACCACAGCCTCCACAGCCTCCACAGGCCTTTTACGGATCGACCACAACCTCCACAGGCCCTTTACGGATCGACCACAGCCTCCACAGCCTCCACAGGCCCTTTATGGATCGACCACAGTCTCCACAGCCTCCACAAGCCCTTAACGGATCGACCACAGCCTCCACAGCCTCCACAGGCCCTTTACGGATCAACAACAGCCTCCACAGCCTCCACAGGCCCTTTACGGATCGACCACAGCCTCCACAGGCCCTTTACGGGTCAACCACAGCTTCCACAGCCTCCACAGGGCCTTTACGGATCGACCACAGCCTCCACAGCCTCCACAGGCCCTTTATGGATCGACCACAGCCTCCACAGCCTCCACAGGCCCTTTACAGATCAACCACAGCCTCCATAGGTCCGTTACGGATCGACCACAGCCTCCACGGCCTCCACAGGACCTTTACGGATCTACCACATTCTCCACAGGCCCTTTACGGATCGACCACAGCCTCCACAGGCCCTTTACGGATCGAACACAGCCTCCACAGGCCCTTTATGGATTGACCACAGCCTCCACAGGCCCTTTACGGATCAACCACAGCCTCCGCATGCCCTTTACGGTTCGACCACAGCCTCCACAGCCTCCACAGGCCATTTACGGATCGACCACAGCCTCCACAGCCTCCACAGGCTCTTTACGGATCAACCACAGCCTCCACAGCCTCCACGGGGCCTTTACGGATTGACCATGCCCTTCACAGCCTCCATAGGCCCTTTACGGATCGACCACAGCCTCCGCGGCCTCCACAGGCCCTTTACGGGTCAACCACAGCTTCCACAGCCTCCACAGGGCCTTTACGGATCGACCACAGCCTCCACAGCCTCCACAGGCCTTTTACGGATCGACCACAACCTCCACAGGCCCTTTACGGATCGACCACAGCCTCCACAGGCCCTTTACGGATCGACCACAGCCTCCACAGCCTCCACAGGCCATTTACGGATCGACCACAGCCTCCACAGCCTCCACAGGCTCTTTACGGATCAACCACAGCCTCCACAGCCTCCACGGGGCCTTTACGGATTGACCATGCCCTCCACAGCCTCCATAGGCCCTTTACGGATCGACCACAGCCTCCGCGGCCTCCACAGGCCCTTTACGGGTCAACCACAGCTTCCACAGCCTCCACAGGGCCTTTACGGATCGACCACAGCCTCCACAGCCTCCACAGGCCTTTTACGGATCGACCACAACCTCCACAGGCCCTTTACGGATCGACCACAGCCTCCACAGGCCCTTTACGGATCGACCACAGCCTCCACAGCCTCCACAGGCCATTTACGGATCGACCACAGCCTCCACAGCCTCCACAGGCTCTTTACGGATCAACCACAGCCTCCACAGCCTCCACGGGGCCTTTACGGATTGACCATGCCCTCCACAGCCTCCATAGGCCCTTTGCGGATCGACCACAGCCTCCGCGGCCTCCACAGGCCCTTTACGGATCGACCACAGCCTCCACAGCCTCCACAGGCCTTTTACGGATCGACCACAACCTCCACAGGCCCTTTACGGATCGACCACAGCCTCCACAGCCTCCACAGTCCCTTTTTGGATCGACCACAGTCTCCACAGCCTCCACAAGTCCTTAACGGATCGACCACAGCCTCCACAGCCTCCACAGGTACTTTACGGATCAACAACAGCCTCCACAGCCTCCACAGGCCCTTTACGGATCGACCACAGCCTCCACAGGCCCTTTACGGGTCAACCACAGCTTCCACAGCCTCCACAGGGCCTTTACGGATCGACCACAGCCTCCACAGCCTCCACAGGCCCTTTATGGATCGACCACAGCCTCCACAGCCTCCACAGCCTCCACAGGCCCTTTACAGATCAACCACAGCCTCCACAGGCCCGTTACGGATCGACCACAGCCTCCACGGCCTCCACAGGACCTTTACGGATCTACCACATTCTCCACAGGCCCTTTACGGATCAACCACAGCCTCCGCATGCCCTTTACGGTTCGACCACAGCCTCCACAGCCTCCACAGGCCATTTACGGATCGACCACAGCCTCCACAGCCTCCACAGGCTCTTTACGGATCAACCACAGCCTCCACAGCCTCCACAGGGCCTTTACGGATCGACCACAGCCTCCACAGCCTCCACAGGCCTTTTACGGATCGACCACAACCTCCACAGGCCCTTTATGGATTGACCACAGCCTCCACAGGCCCTTTACGGATCAACCACAGCCTCCGCATGCCCTTTACGGTTCGACCACAGCCTCCACAGCCTCCACAGGCCATTTACGGATCGACCACAGCCTCCACAGCCTCCACAGGCTCTTTACGGATCAACCACAGCCTCCACAGCCTCCACAGGGCCTTTACGGATCGACCACAGCCTCCACAGCCTCCACAGGCCTTTTACGGATCGACCACAACCTCCACAGGCCCTTTACGGATCGACCACAGCCTCCACAGGCCCTTTACGGATCGACCACAGCCTCCACAGCCTCCACAGGCCATTTACGGATCGACCACAGCCTCCACAGCCTCCACAGGCTCTTTACGGATCAACCACAGCCTCCACAGCCTCCACTGGGCCTTTACGGATTGACCATGCCCTCCACAGCCTCCATAGGCCCTTTACGGATCGACCACAGCCTCCGCGGCCTCCACAGGCCCTTTACGGGTCAACCACAGCTTCCACAGCCTCCACAGGGCCTTTACGGATCAACCACAGCCTCCACAGCCTCCACAGGCCTTTTACGGATCGACCACAACCTCCACAGGCCCTTTACGGATCGACCACAGCCTCCACAGCCTCCACAGGCCCTTTATGGATCGACCACAGTCTCCACAGCCTCCACAAGCCCTTTACAGATCAACCACAGCCTCCACAGGCCCGTTACGGATCGACCACAGCCTCCACGGCCTCCACAGGACCTTTACGGATCTACCACATTCTCCACAGGCCCTTTACGGATCGACCACAGCCTCCACAGGCCCTTTACGGATCGAACACAGCCTCCACAGGCCCTTTATGGATTGACCACAGCCTCCACAGGCCCTTTACGGATCAACCACAGCCTCCGCATGCCCTTTACGGTTCGACCACAGCCTCCACAGCCTCCACAGGCCATTTACGGATCGACCACAGCCTCCACAGCCTCCACAGGCCCTTTATGGATCGACCACAGCCTCCACAGGCCCTTTACGGATCGACCACAGTCTCCACAGGCCCTTTACGGATCGACCACAGCCTCCACAGCCTCCACAGGCCCTTTACGGATCGACCACAGCCTCCACAGCCTCCACAGGCCTTTTACGGATCGACCACAGCCTCCACAGGCCCTTTGCGGATCAACCACAGCCTCCACAGCCTCCACGGGGCCTTTACGGATTGACCATGCCCTTCACAGCCTCCATAGGCCCTTTACGGATCGACCACAGCCTCCGCGGCCTCCACAGGCCCTTTACGGGTCAACCACAGCTTCCACAGCCTCCACAGGGCCTTTACGGATCGACCACAGCCTCCACAGTCTCCACAGGCCTTTTACGGATCGACCACAACCTCCACAGGCCCTTTACGGATCGACCACAGCCTCCACAGGCCCTTTACGGATCGACCACAGCCTCCACAGCCTCCACAGGCCATTTACGGATCGACCACAGCCTCCACAGCCTCCACAGGCTCTTTACGGATCAACCACAGCCTCCACAGCCTCCACTGGGCCTTTACGGATTGACCATGCCCTCCACAGCCTCCATAGGCCCTTTACGGATCGACCACAGCCTCCGCGGCCTCCACAGGCCCTTTACGGGTCAACCACAGCTTCCACAGCCTCCACAGGGCCTTTACGGATCAACCACAGCCTCCACAGCCTCCACAGGCCTTTTACGGATCGACCACAACCTCCACAGGCCCTTTACGGATCGACCACAGCCTCCACAGCCTCCACAGGCCCTTTATGGATCGACCACAGTCTCCACAGCCTCCACAAGCCCTTTACAGATCAACCACAGCCTCCACAGGCCCGTTACGGATCGACCACAGCCTCCACGGCCTCCACAGGACCTTTACGGATCTACCACATTCTCCACAGGCCCTTTACGGATCGACCACAGCCTCCACAGGCCCTTTACGGATCGAACACAGCCTCCACAGGCCCTTTATGGATTGACCACAGCCTCCACAGGCCCTTTACGGATCAACCACAGCCTCCGCATGCCCTTTACGGTTCGACCACAGCCTCCACAGCCTCCACAGGCCATTTACGGATCGACCACAGCCTCCACAGCCTCCACAGGCCCTTTATGGATCGACCACAGCCTCCACAGGCCCTTTACGGATCGACCACAGTCTCCACAGGCCCTTTACGGATCGACCACAGCCTCCACAGCCTCCACAGGCCCTTTACGGATCGACCACAGCCTCCACAGCCTCCACAGGCCTTTTACGGATCGACCACAGCCTCCACAGGCCCTTTGCGGATCAACCACAGCCTCCACAGCCTCCACGGGGCCTTTACGGATTGACCATGCCCTTCACAGCCTCCATAGGCCCTTTACGGATCGACCACAGCCTCCGCGGCCTCCACAGGCCCTTTACGGGTCAACCACAGCTTCCACAGCCTCCACAGGGCCTTTACGGATCGACCACAGCCTCCACAGTCTCCACAGGCCTTTTACGGATCGACCACAACCTCCACAGGCCCTTTACGGATCGACCACAGCCTCCACAGGCCCTTTACGGATCGAACACAGCCTCCACAGCCTCCACAGGCCATTTACGGATCGACCACAGCCTCCACAGCCTCCACAGGCTCTTTACGGATCAACCACAGCCTCCACAGCCTCCACGGGGCCTTTACGGATTGACCATGCCCTCCACAGCCTCCATAGGCCCTTTACGGATCGACCACAGCCTCCGCGGCCTCCACAGGCCCTTTACGGGTCAACCACAGCCTCCACAGCCTCCACAGGCTCTTTACGGATCAACCACAGCCTCCACAGCCTCCACGGGGCCTTTACGGATTGACCATGCCCTCCACAGCCTCCATAGGCCCTTTACGGATCGACCACAGCCTCCACAGCCTCCACAGGCCTTTTACGGATCGACCACAACCTCCACAGGCCCTTTACGGATCGACCACAGCCTCCACAGCCTCCACAGGCCCTTTATGGATCGACCACAGTCTCCACAGCCTCCACAAGCCCTTAACGGATCGACCACAGCCTCCACAGCCTCCACAGGCCCTTTACGGATCAACAACAGCCTCCACAGCCTCCACAGGCCCTTTACGGATCGACCACAGCCTCCACAGGCCCTTTACGGGTCAACCACAGCTTCCACAGCCTCCACAGGGCCTTTACGGATCGACCACAGCCTCCACAGCCTCCACAGGCCCTTTATGGATCGACCACAGCCTCCACAGCCTCCACAGCCTCCACAGGCCCTTTACAGATCAACCACAGCCTCCACAGGCCCGTTACGGATCGACCACAGCCTCCACGGCCTCCACAGGACCTTTACGGATCTACCACATTCTCCACAGGCCCTTTACGGATCGACCACAGCCTCCACAGGCCCTTTACGGATCGAACACAGCCTCCACAGGCCCTTTATGGATTGACCACAGCCTCCACAGGCCCTTTACGGATCAACCACAGCCTCCGCATGCCCTTTACGGTTCGACCACAGCCTCCACAGCCTCCACAGGCCATTTACGGATCGACCACAGCCTCCACAGCCTCCACAGGCTCTTTACGGATCAACCACAGCCTCCACAGCCTCCACGGGGCCTTTACGGATTGACCATGCCCTTCACAGCCTCCATAGGCCCTTTACGGATCGACCACAGCCTCCGCGGCCTCCACAGGCCCTTTACGGGTCAACCACAGCTTCCACAGCCTCCACAGGGCCTTTACGGATCGACCACAGCCTCCACAGTCTCCACAGGCCTTTTACGGATCGACCACAACCTCCACAGGCCCTTTACGGATCGACCACAGCCTCCACAGGCCCTTTACGGATCGACCACAGCCTCCACAGCCTCCACAGGCCATTTACGGATCGACCACAGCCTCCACAGCCTCCACAGGCTCTTTACGGATCAACCACAGCCTCCACAGCCTCCACGGGGCCTTTACGGATTGACCATGCCCTCCACAGCCTCCATAGGCCCTTTACGGATCGACCACAGCCTCCGCGGCCTCCACAGGCCCTTTACGGGTCAACCACAGCCTCCACAGCCTCCACAGGCTCTTTACGGATCAACCACAGCCTCCACAGCCTCCACGGGGCCTTTACGGATTGACCATGCCCTCCACAGCCTCCATAGGCCCTTTACGGATCGACCACAGCCTCCACAGCCTCCACAGGCCTTTTACGGATCGACCACAACCTCCACAGGCCCTTTACGGATCGACCACAGCCTCCACAGCCTCCACAGGCCCTTTATGGATCGACCACAGTCTCCACAGCCTCCACAAGCCCTTAACGGATCGACCACAGCCTCCACAGCCTCCACAGGCCCTTTACGGATCAACAACAGCCTCCACAGCCTCCACAGGCCCTTTACGGATCGACCACAGCCTCCACAGGCCCTTTACGGGTCAACCACAGCTTCCACAGCCTCCACAGGGCCTTTACGGATCGACCACAGCCTCCACAGCCTCCACAGGCCCTTTATGGATCGACCACAGCCTCCACAGCCTCCACAGCCTCCACAGGCCCTTTACAGATCAACCACAGCCTCCACAGGCCCGTTACGGATCGACCACAGCCTCCACGGCCTCCACAGGACCTTTACGGATCTACCACATTCTCCACAGGCCCTTTACGGATCGAACACAGCCTCCACAGGCCCTTTATGGATTGACCACAGCCTCCACAGGCCCTTTACGGATCAACCACAGCCTCCGCATGCCCTTTACGGTTCGACCACAGCCTCCACAGCCTCCACAGGCCATTTACGGATCGACCACAGCCTCCACAGCCTCCACAGGCTCTTTACGGATCAACCACAGCCTCCACAGCCTCCACGGGGCCTTTACGGATTGACCATGCCCTTCACAGCCTCCATAGGCCCTTTACGGATCGACCACAGCCTCCGCGGCCTCCACAGGCCCTTTACGGGTCAACCACAGCTTCCACAGCCTCCACAGGGCCTTTACGGATCGACCACAGCCTCCACAGCCTCCACAGGCCTTTTACGGATCGACCACAACCTCCACAGGCCCTTTACGGATCGACCACAGCCTCCACAGGCCCTTTACGGATCGACCACAGCCTCCACAGCCTCCACAGGCCATTTACGGATCGACCACAGCCTCCACAGCCTCCACAGGCTCTTTACGGATCAACCACAGCCTCCACAGCCTCCACGGGGCCTTTACGGATTGACCATGCCCTCCACAGCCTCCATAGGCCCTTTACGGATCGACCACAGCCTCCGCGGCCTCCACAGGCCCTTTACGGGTCAACCACAGCTTCCACAGCCTCCACAGGGCCTTTACAGATCGACCACAGCCTCCACAGCCTCCACAGGCCTTTTACGGATCGACCACAACCTCCACAGGCCCTTTACGGATCGACCACAGCCTCCACAGCCTCCACAGGCCCTTTATGGATCGACCACAGTCTCCACAGCCTCCACAAGCCCTTAACGGATCGACCACAGCCTCCACAGCCTCCACAGGCCCTTTACGGATCAACAACAGCCTCCACAGCCTCCACAGGCCCTTTACGGATCGACCACAGCCTCCACAGGCCCTTTACGGGTCAACCACAGCTTCCACAGCCTCCACAGGGCCTTTACGGATCGACCACAGCCTCCACAGCCTCCACAGGCCCTTTACGGATCGACCACAGCCTCCACAGCCTCCACAGGCCCTTTACGGATCGACCACAGCCTCCACAGCCTCCACAGGCCTTTTACGGATCGACCACAGCCTCCACAGGCCCTTTACGGATCGACCACATCCTCCACAGCCTCCACAGGCCCTTTACGGATCGACCACAGCCTCCACAGCCTCCACAGGCCCTTTACGGATCGACCACAACCTCCACAGGCCCTTTACGGATCGACCACAGCCTCCACAGGCCCGTTACGGATCGACCACAGCCTCCACGGCCTCCACAGGACCTTTACGGATCTACCACATTCTCCACAGGCCCTTTACGGATCGACCACAGCCTCCACAGGCCCTTTACGGATCGAACACAGCCTCCACAGGCCCTTTATGGATTGACCACAGCCTCCACAGGCCCTTTACGGATCAACCACAGCCTCCGCATGCCCTTTACGGTTCAACCACAGCCTCCACAGCCTCCACAGGCCATTTACGGATCGACCACAGCCTCCACAGCCTCCACAGGCTCTTTACGGATCAACCACAGCCTCCACAGCCTCCACGGGGCCTTTACGGATTGACCATGCCCTTCACAGCCTCCATAGGCCCTTTACGGATCGACCACAGCCTCCGCGGCCTCCACAGGCCCTTTACGGGTCAACCACAGCTTCCACAGCCTCCACAGGGCCTTTACGGATCGACCACAGCCTCCACAGCCTCCACAGGCCTTTTACGGATCGACCACAACCTCCACAGGCCCTTTACGGATCGACCACAGCCTCCACAGGCCCTTTACGGATCGACCACAGCCTCCACAGCCTCCACAGGCCATTTACGGATCGACCACAGCCTCCACAGCCTCCACAGGCTCTTTACGGATCAACCACAGCCTCCACAGCCTCCACGGGGCCTTTACGGATTGACCATGCCCTCCACAGCCTCCATAGGCCCTTTACAGATCGACCACAGCCTCCGCGGCCTCCACAGGCCCTTTACGGGTCAACCACAGCTTCCACAGCCTCCACAGGGCCTTTACGGATCGACCACAGCCTCCACAGCCTCCACAGGCCTTTTACGGATCGACCACAACCTCCACAGGCCCTTTACGGATCGACCACAGCCTCCACAGCCTCCACAGGCCCTTTATGGATCGACCACAGTCTCCACAGCCTCCACAAGCCCTTAACGGATCGACCACAGCCTCCACAGCCTCCACAGGCCCTTTACGGATCAACAACAGCCTCCACAGCCTCCACAGGCCCTTTACGGATCGACCACAGCCTCCACAGCCTCCACATGCCTTTTACGGATCGACCACAGCCTCCACAGGCCCTTTGCGGATCAACCACAGCCTCCACAGCCTCCACGGGGCCTTTACGGATTGACCATGCCCTTCACAGCCTCCATAGGCCCTTTACGGATCGACCACAGCCTCAGCGGCCTCCAAAGGCCCTTTACGGGTCAACCACAGCTTCCACAGCCTCCACAGGGCCTTTACGGATCGACCACAGCCTCCACAGCCTCCACAGGCCTTTTACGGATCGACCACAACCTCCACAGGCCCTTTACGGATCGACCACAGCCTCCACAGGCCCTTTACGGATCGACCACAGCCTCCACAGCCTCCACAGGCCATTTACGGATCGACCACAGCCTCCACAGCCTCCACAGGCTCTTTACGGATCAACCACAGCCTCCACAGCCTCCACGGGGCCTTTACGGATTGACCATGCCCTCCACAGCCTCCATAGGCCCTTTACGGATCGACCACAGCCTCCGCGGCCTCCACAGGCCCTTTACGGGTCAACCACAGCCTCCACAGCCTCCACAGGCTCTTTACGGATCAACCACAGCCTCCACAGCCTCCACGGGGCCTTTACGGATTGACCATGCCCTCCACAGCCTCCATAGGCCCTTTACGGATCGACCACAGCCTCCACAGCCTCCACAGGCCTTTTACGGATCGACCACAGCCTCCACAGCCTCCACAGGCTCTTTACGGATCAACCACAGCCTCCACAGCCTCCACGGGGCCTTTACGGATTGACCATGCCCTCCACAGCCTCCATAGGCCCTTTACGGATCGACCACAGCCTCCACAGCCTCCACAGGCCCTTTATGGATCGACCACAGTCTCCACAGCCTCCACAAGCCCTTAACGGATCGACCACAGCCTCCACAGCCTCCACAGGCCCTTTACGGATCAACAACAGCCTCCACAGCCTCCACAGGCCCTTTACGGATCGACCACAGCCTCCACAGGCCCTTTACGGGTCAACCACAGCTTCCACAGCCTCCACAGGGCCTTTACGGATCGACCACAGCCTCCACAGCCTCCACAGGCCCTTTATGGATCGACCACAGCCTCCACAGCCTCCACAGCCTCCACAGGCCCTTTACAGATCAACCACAGCCTCCACAGGCCCGTTACGGATCGACCACAGCCTCCACGGCCTCCACAGGACCTTTACGGATCTACCACATTCTCCACAGGCCCTTTACGGATCGACCACAGCCTCCACAGGCCCTTTACGGATCGAACACAGCCTCCACAGGCCCTTTATGGATTGACCACAGCCTCCACAGGCCCTTTACGGATCAACCACAGCCTCCGCATGCCCTTTACGGTTCGACCACAGCCTCCACAGCCTCCACAGGCCATTTACGGATCGACCACAGCCTCCACAGCCTCCACAGGCTCTTTACGGATCAACCACAGCCTCCACAGCCTCCACAGGGCCTTTACGGATCGACCACAGCCTCCACAGCCTCCACAGGCCTTTTACGGATCGACCACAACCTCCACAGGCCCTTTACGGATCGACCACAGCCTCCACAGGCCCTTTACGGATCGACCACAGCCTCCACAGCCTCCACAGGCCATTTACGGATCGACCACAGCCTCCACAGCCTCCACAGGCTCTTTACGGATCAACCACAGCCTCCACAGCCTCCACTGGGCCTTTACGGATTGACCATGCCCTCCACAGCCTCCATAGGCCCTTTACGGATCGACCACAGCCTCCGCGGCCTCCACAGGCCCTTTACGGGTCAACCACAGCTTCCACAGCCTCCACAGGGCCTTTACGGATCAACCACAGCCTCCACAGCCTCCACAGGCCTTTTACGGATCGACCACAACCTCCACAGGCCCTTTACGGATCGACCACAGCCTCCACAGCCTCCACAGGCCCTTTATGGATCGACCACAGTCTCCACAGCCTCCACAAGCCCTTTACAGATCAACCACAGCCTCCACAGGCCCGTTACGGATCGACCACAGCCTCCACGGCCTCCACAGGACCTTTACGGATCTACCACATTCTCCACAGGCCCTTTACGGATCGACCACAGCCTCCACAGGCCCTTTACGGATCGAACACAGCCTCCACAGGCCCTTTATGGATTGACCACAGCCTCCACAGGCCCTTTACGGATCAACCACAGCCTCCGCATGCCCTTTACGGTTCGACCACAGCCTCCACAGCCTCCACAGGCCATTTACGGATCGACCACAGCCTCCACAGCCTCCACAGGCCCTTTATGGATCGACCACAGCCTCCACAGGCCCTTTACGGATCGACCACAGTCTCCACAGGCCCTTTACGGATCGACCACAGCCTCCACAGCCTCCACAGGCCCTTTACGGATCGACCACAGCCTCCACAGCCTCCACAGGCCTTTTACGGATCGACCACAGCCTCCACAGGCCCTTTGCGGATCAACCACAGCCTCCACAGCCTCCACGGGGCCTTTACGGATTGACCATGCCCTTCACAGCCTCCATAGGCCCTTTACGGATCGACCACAGCCTCCGCGGCCTCCACAGGCCCTTTACGGGTCAACCACAGCTTCCACAGCCTCCACAGGGCCTTTACGGATCGACCACAGCCTCCACAGTCTCCACAGGCCTTTTACGGATCGACCACAACCTCCACAGGCCCTTTACGGATCGACCACAGCCTCCACAGGCCCTTTACGGATCGACCACAGCCTCCACAGCCTCCACAGGCCATTTACGGATCGACCACAGCCTCCACAGCCTCCACAGGCTCTTTACGGATCAACCACAGCCTCCACAGCCTCCACTGGGCCTTTACGGATTGACCATGCCCTCCACAGCCTCCATAGGCCCTTTACGGATCGACCACAGCCTCCGCGGCCTCCACAGGCCCTTTACGGGTCAACCACAGCTTCCACAGCCTCCACAGGGCCTTTACGGATCAACCACAGCCTCCACAGCCTCCACAGGCCTTTTACGGATCGACCACAACCTCCACAGGCCCTTTACGGATCGACCACAGCCTCCACAGCCTCCACAGGCCCTTTATGGATCGACCACAGTCTCCACAGCCTCCACAAGCCCTTTACAGATCAACCACAGCCTCCACAGGCCCGTTACGGATCGACCACAGCCTCCACGGCCTCCACAGGACCTTTACGGATCTACCACATTCTCCACAGGCCCTTTACGGATCGACCACAGCCTCCACAGGCCCTTTACGGATCGAACACAGCCTCCACAGGCCCTTTATGGATTGACCACAGCCTCCACAGGCCCTTTACGGATCAACCACAGCCTCCGCATGCCCTTTACGGTTCGACCACAGCCTCCACAGCCTCCACAGGCCATTTACGGATCGACCACAGCCTCCACAGCCTCCACAGGCCCTTTATGGATCGACCACAGCCTCCACAGGCCCTTTACGGATCGACCACAGTCTCCACAGGCCCTTTACGGATCGACCACAGCCTCCACAGCCTCCACAGGCCCTTTACGGATCGACCACAGCCTCCACAGCCTCCACAGGCCTTTTACGGATCGACCACAGCCTCCACAGGCCCTTTGCGGATCAACCACAGCCTCCACAGCCTCCACGGGGCCTTTACGGATTGACCATGCCCTTCACAGCCTCCATAGGCCCTTTACGGATCGACCACAGCCTCCGCGGCCTCCACAGGCCCTTTACGGGTCAACCACAGCTTCCACAGCCTCCACAGGGCCTTTACGGATCGACCACAGCCTCCACAGTCTCCACAGGCCTTTTACGGATCGACCACAACCTCCACAGGCCCTTTACGGATCGACCACAGCCTCCACAGGCCCTTTACGGATCGAACACAGCCTCCACAGCCTCCACAGGCCATTTACGGATCGACCACAGCCTCCACAGCCTCCACAGGCTCTTTACGGATCAACCACAGCCTCCACAGCCTCCACGGGGCCTTTACGGATTGACCATGCCCTCCACAGCCTCCATAGGCCCTTTACGGATCGACCACAGCCTCCGCGGCCTCCACAGGCCCTTTACGGGTCAACCACAGCCTCCACAGCCTCCACAGGCTCTTTACGGATCAACCACAGCCTCCACAGCCTCCACGGGGCCTTTACGGATTGACCATGCCCTCCACAGCCTCCATAGGCCCTTTACGGATCGACCACAGCCTCCACAGCCTCCACAGGCCTTTTACGGATCGACCACAACCTCCACAGGCCCTTTACGGATCGACCACAGCCTCCACAGCCTCCACAGGCCCTTTATGGATCGACCACAGTCTCCACAGCCTCCACAAGCCCTTAACGGATCGACCACAGCCTCCACAGCCTCCACAGGCCCTTTACGGATCAACAACAGCCTCCACAGCCTCCACAGGCCCTTTACGGATCGACCACAGCCTCCACAGGCCCTTTACGGGTCAACCACAGCTTCCACAGCCTCCACAGGGCCTTTACGGATCGACCACAGCCTCCACAGCCTCCACAGGCCCTTTATGGATCGACCACAGCCTCCACAGCCTCCACAGCCTCCACAGGCCCTTTACAGATCAACCACAGCCTCCACAGGCCCGTTACGGATCGACCACAGCCTCCACGGCCTCCACAGGACCTTTACGGATCTACCACATTCTCCACAGGCCCTTTACGGATCGACCACAGCCTCCACAGGCCCTTTACGGATCGAACACAGCCTCCACAGGCCCTTTATGGATTGACCACAGCCTCCACAGGCCCTTTACGGATCAACCACAGCCTCCGCATGCCCTTTACGGTTCGACCACAGCCTCCACAGCCTCCACAGGCCATTTACGGATCGACCACAGCCTCCACAGCCTCCACAGGCTCTTTACGGATCAACCACAGCCTCCACAGCCTCCACGGGGCCTTTACGGATTGACCATGCCCTTCACAGCCTCCATAGGCCCTTTACGGATCGACCACAGCCTCCGCGGCCTCCACAGGCCCTTTACGGGTCAACCACAGCTTCCACAGCCTCCACAGGGCCTTTACGGATCGACCACAGCCTCCACAGCCTCCACAGGCCTTTTACGGATCGACCACAACCTCCACAGGCCCTTTACGGATCGACCACAGCCTCCACAGGCCCTTTACGGATCGACCACAGCCTCCACAGCCTCCACAGGCCATTTACGGATCGACCACAGCCTCCACAGCCTCCACAGGCTCTTTACGGATCAACCACAGCCTCCACAGCCTCCACGGGGCCTTTACGGATTGACCATGCCCTCCACAGCCTCCATAGGCCCTTTACGGATCGACCACAGCCTCCGCGGCCTCCACAGGCCCTTTACGGGTCAACCACAGCTTCCACAGCCTCCACAGGGCCTTTACGGATCGACCACAGCCTCCACAGCCTCCACAGGCCTTTTACGGATCGACCACAACCTCCACAGGCCCTTTACGGATCGACCACAGCCTCCACAGCCTCCACAGGCCCTTTATGGATCGACCACAGTCTCCACAGCCTCCACAAGCCCTTAACGGATCGACCACAGCCTCCACAGCCTCCACAGGCCCTTTACGGATCAACAACAGCCTCCACAGCCTCCACAGGCCCTTTACGGATCGACCACAGCCTCCACAGGCCCTTTACGGGTCAACCACAGCTTCCACAGCCTCCACAGGGCCTTTACGGATCGACCACAGCCTCCACAGCCTCCACAGGCCCTTTACGGATCGACCACAGCCTCCACAGCCTCCACAGGCCCTTTACGGATCGACCACAGCCTCCACAGCCTCCACAGGCCTTTTACGGATCGACCACAGCCTCCACAGGCCCTTTACGGATCGACCACATCCTCCACAGCCTCCACAGGCCCTTTACGGATCGACCACAGCCTCCACAGCCTCCACAGGCCCTTTACGGATCGACCACAACCTCCACAGGCCCTTTACGGATCGACCACAGCCTCCACAGGCCCGTTACGGATCGACCACAGCCTCCACGGCCTCCACAGGACCTTTACGGATCTACCACATTCTCCACAGGCCCTTTACGGATCGACCACAGCCTCCACAGGCCCTTTACGGATCGAACACAGCCTCCACAGGCCCTTTATGGATTGACCACAGCCTCCACAGGCCCTTTACGGATCAACCACAGCCTCCGCATGCCCTTTACGGTTCAACCACAGCCTCCACAGCCTCCACAGGCCATTTACGGATCGACCACAGCCTCCACAGCCTCCACAGGCTCTTTACGGATCAACCACAGCCTCCACAGCCTCCACGGGGCCTTTACGGATTGACCATGCCCTTCACAGCCTCCATAGGCCCTTTACGGATCGACCACAGCCTCCGCGGCCTCCACAGGCCCTTTACGGGTCAACCACAGCTTCCACAGCCTCCACAGGGCCTTTACGGATCGACCACAGCCTCCACAGCCTCCACAGGCCTTTTACGGATCGACCACAACCTCCACAGGCCCTTTACGGATCGACCACAGCCTCCACAGGCCCTTTACGGATCGACCACAGCCTCCACAGCCTCCACAGGCCATTTACGGATCGACCACAGCCTCCACAGCCTCCACAGGCTCTTTACGGATCAACCACAGCCTCCACAGCCTCCACGGGGCCTTTACGGATTGACCATGCCCTCCACAGCCTCCATAGGCCCTTTACAGATCGACCACAGCCTCCGCGGCCTCCACAGGCCCTTTACGGGTCAACCACAGCTTCCACAGCCTCCACAGGGCCTTTACGGATCGACCACAGCCTCCACAGCCTCCACAGGCCTTTTACGGATCGACCACAACCTCCACAGGCCCTTTACGGATCGACCACAGCCTCCACAGCCTCCACAGGCCCTTTATGGATCGACCACAGTCTCCACAGCCTCCACAAGCCCTTAACGGATCGACCACAGCCTCCACAGCCTCCACAGGCCCTTTACGGATCAACAACAGCCTCCACAGCCTCCACAGGCCCTTTACGGATCGACCACAGCCTCCACAGCCTCCACATGCCTTTTACGGATCGACCACAGCCTCCACAGGCCCTTTGCGGATCAACCACAGCCTCCACAGCCTCCACGGGGCCTTTACGGATTGACCATGCCCTTCACAGCCTCCATAGGCCCTTTACGGATCGACCACAGCCTCAGCGGCCTCCAAAGGCCCTTTACGGGTCAACCACAGCTTCCACAGCCTCCACAGGGCCTTTACGGATCGACCACAGCCTCCACAGCCTCCACAGGCCTTTTACGGATCGACCACAACCTCCACAGGCCCTTTACGGATCGACCACAGCCTCCACAGGCCCTTTACGGATCGACCACAGCCTCCACAGCCTCCACAGGCCATTTACGGATCGACCACAGCCTCCACAGCCTCCACAGGCTCTTTACGGATCAACCACAGCCTCCACAGCCTCCACGGGGCCTTTACGGATTGACCATGCCCTCCACAGCCTCCATAGGCCCTTTACGGATCGACCACAGCCTCCGCGGCCTCCACAGGCCCTTTACGGGTCAACCACAGCCTCCACAGCCTCCACAGGCTCTTTACGGATCAACCACAGCCTCCACAGCCTCCACGGGGCCTTTACGGATTGACCATGCCCTCCACAGCCTCCATAGGCCCTTTACGGATCGACCACAGCCTCCACAGCCTCCACAGGCCTTTTACGGATCGACCACAGCCTCCACAGCCTCCACAGGCTCTTTACGGATCAACCACAGCCTCCACAGCCTCCACGGGGCCTTTACGGATTGACCATGCCCTCCACAGCCTCCATAGGCCCTTTACGGATCGACCACAGCCTCCACAGCCTCCACAGGCCCTTTATGGATCGACCACAGTCTCCACAGCCTCCACAAGCCCTTAACGGATCGACCACAGCCTCCACAGCCTCCACAGGCCCTTTACGGATCAACAACAGCCTCCACAGCCTCCACAGGCCCTTTACGGATCGACCACAGCCTCCACAGGCCCTTTACGGGTCAACCACAGCTTCCACAGCCTCCACAGGGCCTTTACGGATCGACCACAGCCTCCACAGCCTCCACAGGCCCTTTATGGATCGACCACAGCCTCCACAGCCTCCACAGCCTCCACAGGCCCTTTACAGATCAACCACAGCCTCCACAGGCCCGTTACGGATCGACCACAGCCTCCACGGCCTCCACAGGACCTTTACGGATCTACCACATTCTCCACAGGCCCTTTACGGATCGACCACAGCCTCCACAGGCCCTTTACGGATCGAACACAGCCTCCACAGGCCCTTTATGGATTGACCACAGCCTCCACAGGCCCTTTACGGATCAACCACAGCCTCCGCATGCCCTTTACGGTTCAACCACAGCCTCCACAGCCTCCACAGGCCATTTACGGATCGACCACAGCCTCCACAGCCTCCACAGGCTCTTTACGGATCAACCACAGCCTCCACAGCCTCCACGGGGCCTTTACGGATTGACCATGCCCTTCACAGCCTCCATAGGCCCTTTACGGATCGACCACAGCCTCCGCGGCCTCCACAGGCCCTTTACGGGTCAACCACAGCTTCCACAGCCTCCACAGGGCCTTTACGGATCGACCACAGCCTCCACAGCCTCCACAGGCCTTTTACGGATCGACCACAACCTCCACAGGCCCTTTACGGATCGACCACAGCCTCCACAGGCCCTTTACGGATCGACCACAGCCTCCACAGCCTCCACAGGCCATTTACGGATCGACCACAGCCTCCACAGCCTCCACAGGCTCTTTACGGATCAACCACAGCCTCCACAGCCTCCACGGGGCCTTTACGGATTGACCATGCCCTCCACAGCCTCCATAGGCCCTTTACGGATCGACCACAGCCTCCGCGGCCTCCACAGGCCCTTTACGGGTCAACCACAGCTTCCACAGCCTCCACAGGGCCTTTACGGATCGACCACAGCCTCCACAGCCTCCACAGGCCTTTTACGGATCGACCACAACCTCCACAGGCCCTTTACGGATCGACCACAGCCTCCACAGCCTCCACAGGCCCTTTATGGATCGACCACAGTCTCCACAGCCTCCACAAGCCCTTAACGGATCGACCACAGCCTCCACAGCCTCCACAGGCCCTTTACGGATCAACAACAGCCTCCACAGCCTCCACAGGCCCTTTACGGATCGACCACAGCCTCCACAGCCTCCACAGCCTCCACAGGCCCTTTACAGATATACCACAGCCTCCACAGGCTCTTTACGGATCAACCACAGCCTCCACAGCCTCCACGGGGCCTTTACGGATTGACCATGCCCTCCACAGCCTCCATAGGCCCTTTACGGATCGACCACAGCCTCCGCGGCCTCCACAGGCCCTTTACGGGTCAACCACAGCCTCCACAGCCTCCACAGGGCCTTTACGGATCGACCACAGCCTCCACAGCCTCCACAGGCCTTTTACGGATCGACCACAACCTCCACAGGCCCTTTACGGATCGACCACAGCCTCCACAGCCTCCACAGGCCCTTTATGGATCGACCACAGTCTCCACAGCCTCCACAAGCCCTTAACGGATCGACCACAGCCTCCACAGCCTCCACAGGCCCTTTACGGATCAACAACAGCCTCCACAGCCTCCACAGGCCCTTTACGGATCGACCACAGCCTCCACAGCCTCCACAGCCTCCACAGGCCCTTTACAGATCAACCACAGCCTCCACAGGCTCTTTACGGATCAACCACAGCCTCCACAGCCTCCACGGGGCCTTTACGGATTGACCATGCCCTCCACAGCCTCCATAGGCCCTTTACGGATCGACCACAGCCTCCACAGCCTCCACAGGCCTTTTACGGATCGACCACAACCTCCACAGGCCCTTTACGGATCGACCACAGCCTCCACAGCCTCCACAGGCCCTTTATGGATCGACCACAGTCTCCACAGCCTCCACAAGCCCTTAACGGATCGACCACAGCCTCCACAGGCCCTTTACGGATCAACAACAGCCTCCACAGCCTCCACAGGCCCTTTACGGATCGACCACAACCTCCACAGGCCCTTTACGGGTCAACCACAGCTTCCACAGCCTCCACAGGGCCTTTACGGATCGACCACAGCCTCCACAGCCTCCACAGGCCCTTTATGGATCGACCACAGCCTCCACAGCCTCCACAGCCTCCACAGGCCCTTTACAGATCAACCACAGCCTCCACAGGCCCGTTACGGATCGACCACAGCCTCCACGGCCTCCACAGGACCTTTACGGATCTACCACATTCTCCACAGGCCCTTTACGGATCGACCACAGCCTCCACAGGCCCTTTACGGATCGAACACAGCCTCCACAGGCCCTTTATGGATTGACCACAGCCTCCACAGGCCCTTTATGGATCGACCACAGCCTCCACGGCCTCCACAGGACCTTTACGGATCTACCACATTCTCCACAGGCCCTTTACGGATCAACCACAGCCTCCGCATGCCCTTTACGGTTCGACCACAGCCTCCACAGCCTCCACAGGCCATTTACGGATCGACCACAGCCTCCACAGCCTCCACAGGCTCTTTACGGATCAACCACAGCCTCCACAGCCTCCACGGGGCCTTTACGGATTGACCATGCCCTTCACAGCCTCCATAGGCCCTTTACGGATCGACCACAGCCTCCGCGGCCTCCACAGGCCCTTTACGGGTCAACCACAGCTTCCACAGCCTCCACAGGGCCTTTACGGATCGACCACAGCCTCCACAGCCTCCACAGGCCTTTTACGGATCGACCACAACCTCCACAGGCCCTTTACGGATCGACCACAGCCTCCACAGGCCCTTTACGGATCGACCACAGCCTCCACAGCCTCCACAGGCCATTTACGGATCGACCACAGCCTCCACAGGCTCTTTACGGATCAACCACAGCCTCCACAGCCTCCACGGGGCCTTTACGGATTGACCATGCCCTCCACAGCCTCCATAGGCCCTTTACGGATCGACCACAGCCTCCGCGGCCTCCACAGGCCCTTTACGGGTCAACCACAGCTTCCACAGCCTCCACAGGGCCTTTACGGATCGACCACAGCCTCCACAGCCTCCACAGGCCTTTTACGGATCGACCACAACCTCCACAGGCCCTTTACGGATCGACCACAGCCTCCACAGCCTCCACAGGCCCTTTATGGATCGACCACAGTCTCCACAGCCTCCACAAGCCCTTAACGGATCGACCACAGCCTCCACAGCCTCCACAGGCCCTTTACGGATCAACAACAGCCTCCACAGCCTCCACAGGCCCTTTACGGATCGACCACACACTCCACAGGCCCTTTACGGGTCAACCACAGCTTCCACAGCCTCCACAGGGCCTTTACGGATCGACCACAGCCTCCACAGCCTCCACAGGCCCTTTATGGATCGACCACAGCCTCCACAGCCTCCACAGGCCCTTTACGGATCGACCACAGCCTCCACAGCCTCCACAGGCCTTTTACGGATCGACCACAGCCTCCACAGGCCCTTTACGGATCGACCACATCCTCCACAGCCTCCACAGGCCCTTTACGGATCGACCACAGCCTCCACAGCCTCCACAGGCCCTTTACGGATCGACCACAACCTCCACAGGCCCTTTACGGATCGACCACAGCCTCCACAGCCTCCACAGGCCCTTTATGGATCGACCACAGTCTCCACAGCCTCCACAAGCCCTTAACGGATCGACCACAGCCTCCACAGCCTCCACAGGCCTTTTACGGATCGACCACAGCCTCCACACGCCCTTTACGGATCGACCACAGCCTCCACAGCCTCCACAGGCCCTTTACGGATCGACAACAGCCTCCACTGCCTCCACAGGCCCTTTACGGATCAACCACAGCCTCCAAAGGCCCTTTACGGATCGACCACAGCCTCCACAGGCCCTTTACGGATCTACCACAGCCTCCACAGGCCCTTTACAGATCGACCACAGCCTCCACAGGCCCTTTACGGATCAACCACAGCCTCCACAGGCCCTTTATGGATCGACCACAGCCTCCACAGCCTCCACAGGCCCTTTACAGATCAACCACAGCCTCCAATGGCCCGTTACGGATCGACCACAGCCTCCACGGCCTCCACAGGACCTTTACGGATCGACCACATTCTCCACAGGCCCTTTACGGATCGACCACAGCCTCCACAGGCCCTTTACGGATCGACCACAGCCTCCACAGGCCCTTTATGGATTGACCACAGCCTCCACATGCCCTTTACGGATCAACCACAGCCTCCGCATGCCCTTTACGGTTCGACCACAGCCTCCACAGCCTCCACAGGCCATTTACGGATCGACCACAGCCTCCACAGCCTCCACAGGCCCTTTATGGATCGACCACAGCCTCCACAGGCCCTTTACGGATCGACCACAGTCTCCACAGGCCCTTTACGGATCGACCACAGCCTCCACAGCCTCCACAGGCCCTTTACGGATCGACCACAGCCTCCACAGCCTCCACAGGCCTTTTACGGATCGACCACAGCCTCCACAGGCCCTTTGCGGATCAACCACGGCCTCCACAGGCCCTTTACGGATCGACCACAGCCTCCACAGGCCCTTTACGGATCTACCACAGCCTCCACAGGCCCTTTACGGATCGACCACAGCCTCCACAGGCCCTTTACGGATCGACCACAGCCTCCACAGCCTCCACAGGCCCTTTACGGATCAACCACAGCCTCCACAGCCTCCACAGGCCCTTTATGGATCGACCACAGCCTCCACAGCCTCCACAGGCCCTTTACAGATCAACCACAGCCTCCAATGGCCCGTTACGGATCGACATCAGCCTCCACGGCCTCCACAGGACCTTTACGGATCTACCACATTCTCCACAGGCCCTTTACGGATCGACCACAGCCTCCACAGGCCCTTTACGGATCGAACACAGCCTCCACAGGCCCTTTATGGATTGACCACAGCCTCCACAGGCCCTTTACGGATCAACCACAGCCTCCGCATGCCCTTTACGGTTCGACCACAGCCTCCACAGCCTCCACAGGCCATTTACGGATCGACCACAGCCTCCACAGCCTCCACAGGCCCTTTATGGATCGACCACAGCCTCCACAGGCCCTTTACGGATCGACCACAGTCTCCACAGGCCCTTTACGGATCGACCACAGCCTCCACAGCCTCCACAGGCCCTTTACGGATCGACCACAGCCTCCACAGCCTCCACAGGCCCTTTGCGGATCAACCACAGCCTCCACAGCCTCCACGGGGCCTTTACGGATTGACCATGCCCTTCACAGCCTCCATAGGCCCTTTACGGATCGACCACAGCCTCCGCGGCCTCCACAGGCCCTTTACGGGTCAACCACAGCTTCCACAGCCTCCACAGGGCCTTTACGGATCGACCACAGCCTCCACAGCCTCCACAGGCCTTTTACGGATCGACCACAACCTCCACAGGCCCTTTACGGATCGACCACAGCCTCCACAGGCCCTTTACGGATCGACCACAGCCTCCACAGCCTCCACAGGCCATTTACAGATCGACCACAGCCTCCACAGCCTCCACAGGCTCTTTACGGATCAACCACAGCCTCCACAGCCTCCACGGGGCCTTTACGGATTGACCATGCCCTCCACAGCCTCCATAGGCCCTTTACGGATCGACCACAGCCTCCGCGGCCTCCACAGGCCCTTTACGGGTCAACCACAGCCTCCACAGCCTCCACAGGCTCTTTACGGATCAACCACAGCCTCCACAGCCTCCACGGGGCCTTTACGGATTGACCATGCCCTCCACAGCCTCCATAGGCCCTTTACGGATCGACCACAGCCTCCACAGCCTCCACAGGCCTTTTACGGATCGACCACAACCTCCACAGGCCCTTTACGGATCGACCACAGCCTCCACAGCCTCCACAGGCCCTTTATGGATCGACTACAGTCTCCACAGCCTCCACAAGCCCTTAACGGATCGACCACAGCCTCCACAGCCTCCACAGGCCCTTTACGGATCAACAACAGCCTCCACAGCCTCCACAGGCCCTTTACGGATCGACCACAGCCTCCACAGGCCCTTTACGGGTCAACCACAGCTTCCACAGCCTCCACAGGGCCTTTACGGATCGACCACAGCCTCCACAGCCTCCACAGGCCCTTTATGGATCGACCACAGCCTCCACAGCCTCCACAGCCTCCACAGGCCCTTTACAGATCAACCACAGCCTCCACAGGCCCGTTACGGATCGACCACAGCCTCCACGGCCTCCACAGGACCTTTACGGATCTACCACATTCTCCACAGGCCCTTTACGGATCGACCACAGCCTCCACAGGCCCTTTACGGATCGAACACAGCCTCCACAGGCCCTTTATGGATTGACCACAGCCTCCACAGGCCCTTTACGGATCAACCACAGCCTCCGCATGCCCTTTACGGTTCGACCACAGCCTCCACAGCCTCCACAGGCCATTTACGGATCGACCACAGCCTCCACAGCCTCCACAGGCTCTTTACGGATCAACCACAGCCTCCACAGCCTCCACGGGGCCTTTACGGATTGACCATGCCCTTCACAGCCTCCATAGGCCCTTTACGGATCGACCACAGCCTCCGCGGCCTCCACAGGCCCTTTACGGGTCAACCACAGCTTCCACAGCCTCCACAGGGCCTTTACGGATCGACCACAGCCTCCACAGCCTCCACAGGCCTTTTATGGATCGACCACAACCTCCACAGGCCCTTTACGGATCGACCACAGCCTCCACAGGCCCTTTACGGATCGACCACAGCCTCCACAGCCTCCACAGGCCATTTACGGATCGACCACAGCCTCCACAGCCTCCACAGGCTCTTTACGGATCAACCACAGCCTCCACAGCCTCCACGGGGCCTTTACGGATTGACCATGCCCTCCACAGCCTCCATAGGCCCTTTACGGATCGACCACAGCCTCCGCGGCCTCCACAGGCCCTTTACGGGTCAACCACAGCTTCCACAGCCTCCACAGGGCCTTTACGGATCGACCACAGCCTCCACAGCCTCCACAGGCCTTTTACGGATCGACCACAACCTCCACAGGCCCTTTACGGATCGACCACAGCCTCCACAGCCTCCACAGGCCCTTTATGGATCGACCACAGTCTCCACAGCCTCCACAAGCCCTTAACGGATCGACCACAGCCTCCACAGCCTCCACAGGCCCTTTACGGATCAACAACAGCCTCCACAGCCTCCACAGGCCCTTTACGGATCGACCACAGCCTCCACAGGCCCTTTACGGGTCAACCACAGCTTCCACAGCCTCCACAGGGCCTTTACGGATCGACCACAGCCTCCACAGCCTCCACAGGCCCTTTACGGGTCGACCACAGCCTCCACAGCCTCCACAGGCCCTTTACGGATCGACCACAGCCTCCACAGCCTCCACAGGCCTTTTACGGATCGACCACAGCCTCCACAGGCCCTTTACGGATCGACCACATCCTCCACAGCCTCCACAGGCCCTTTACGGATCGACCACAGCCTCCACAGCCTCCACAGGCCCTTTACGGATCGACCACAACCTCCACAGGCCCTTTACGGATCGACCACAGCCTCCACAGCCTCCACAGGCCCTTTATGGATCGACCACAGTCTCCACAGCCTCCACAAGCCCTTAACGGATCGACCACAGCCTCCACAGCCTCCACAGGCCTTTTACGGATCGACCACAGCCTCCACAGCCTCCACAGGCCCTTTACGGATCGACCACAGCCTCCACAGGCCCTTTACGGGTCAACCACAGCTTCCACAGCCTCCACAGGGTCTTTACGGATCGACCACAGCCTCCACAGTCTCCACAGGCCCTTTACGGATCGACCACAGCCTCCACAGCCTCCACAGGCCCTTTACGGATCGACCACAGCCTCCACAGCCTCCACAGGCCTTTTACGGATCGACCACAGCCTCCACAGGCCCTTTACGGATCGACCACAGCCGCCACAGCCTCCACAGGCCCTTTACGGATCGACCACAGCCTCCACAGCCTCCACAGGCCCTTTACGGATCGACCACAACCTCCACAGGCCCTTTACGGATCGAACACAGCCTCCACAGACTCCACGGGCCCTTTATGGATCGACCACAGCCTCCACAGCCTCCACAAGCCCTTAACGGATCGACCACAGCCTCCACAGCCTCCACAGGCCCTTTACGGATCAACCACAGCCTCCACAGCCTCCACAGGCCCTTTACGGATCGACCACAGCCTCCACAGACCCTTTACGGATCGACCACAGCCTCCACAGCCTCCACAGGCCCTTTACGGGTCGACCACAGCCTCCACAGCCTCCGCATGCCCTTTACGGATCGACCACAGCCTCCACAGCCAAGGTTCTATGGTGTGTGTGCCCTGCCGAAGGACCTGAACAGAATCGGTGCATGGAGGTCGTCGGTTCCCCAGTCTGCACCAGTAATGCTTTGTGTGCAACAGCCGGTGGTCGTGAGTATAACCAGAGAATATAATGACCTCTCTGGTACAACTTTAGCTAACAACTTTAGATAGCTACCTACATAACCAGCAATAATGCTATCTTTTCAAAAAGCGAGGCAGGCTAGCTAACGTTAGCTAACAACTTTAGATAACTTTATTGCTGACCTGCTGTATGGAATGAAAACAAGACCATTTGTCACTCTGATCAACTGTAGGCGACTGACTGTATGTTTGTTTTTACTCCACGTGTAACTCTGTGTTGTTGTTTGTGTCGCACTGCTTTGCTTTATCTTGGCCAGGTCGCAGTTGTAAATGAGAACTTGTTCTCTCAGCTGGCCTACCTGGTTAAATAAAGGTGAAATAAACAAAATAAGAGCAGATGCGTACAGCCTATGTGCGCTGTCCATTTGGTCAGGGTAACATTATGTATTATGTATAGTCCATTTGTGTTTCAGGAGAAAATGTGAATGTGATCAAGTAACCGAAAGGTTGCAAGTTCAAATCCCCGAGCTGACAAGGTACAAATCTGTAGTTCTGCCCCTGAACAAGGCAGTTAACCCACCTTAACAGAATAGGTGCATGGAGGTCGTCTGCACCAGTAATACTTTGTGTGCCCTGCCGAAGGACCTGAACAGAATAGGTGCATGGAGGTCGTCTGCACCAGTAATACTTTGTGTGCCCTGCCGAAGGACCTGAACAGAATAGGTGCATGGAGGTCGTCTGCACCAGTAATACTTTGTGTGCCCTGCCGAAGGACCTGAACAGAATAGGTGCATGGAGGTCATCTGCACCAGTAATACTTTGTGTGCCCTGCCGAAGGACCTGAACAGAATAGGTGCATGGAGGTCGTCTGCACCAGTAATACTTTGTGTGCCCTGCCGAAGGACCTGAACAGAATAGGTGCATGGAGGTCGTCTGCACCAGTAATACTTTGTGTGCCCTGCCGAAGGACCTGAACAGAATAGGTGCATGGAGGTCGTCTGCACCAGTAATACTTTGTGTGCCCTGCCGAAGGACCTGAACAGAATAGGTGCATGGAGGTCATCTGCACCAGTAATACTTTGTGTGCCCTGCCGAAGGACCTGAACAGAATAGGTGCATGGAGGTCATCTGCACCAGTAATACTTTGTGTGCCCTGCCGAAGGACCTGAACAGAATAGGTGCATGGAGGTCGTCTGCACCAGTAATACTTTGTGTGCCCTGCCGAAGGACCTGAACAGAATAGGTGCATGGAGGTCGTCTGCACCAGTAATACTTTGTGTGCCCTGCCGAAGGACCTGAACAGAATAGGTGCATGGAGGTCATCTGCACCAGTAATACTTTGTGTGCCCTGCCGAAGGACCTGAACAGAATAGGTGCATGGAGGTCGTCTGCACCAGTAATACTTTGTGTGCCCTGCCGAAGGACCTGAACAGAATAGGTGCATGGAGGTCATCTGCACCAGTAATACTTTGTGTGCCCTGCCGAAGGACCTGAACAGAATAGGTGCATGGAGGTCGTCTGCACCAGTAATACTTTGTGTGCCCTGCCGAAGGACCTGAACAGAATAGGTGCATGGAGGTCGTCTGCACCAGTAATACTTTGTGTGCCCTGCCGAAGGACCTGAACAGAATAGGTGCATGGAGGTCGTCTGCACCAGTAATACTTTGTGTGCCCTGCCGAAGGACCTGAACAGAATAGGTGCATGGAGGTCGTCTGCACCAGTAATACTTTGTGTGCCCTGCCGAAGGACCTGAACAGAATAGGTGCATGGAGGTCATCTGCACCAGTAATACTTTGTGTGCCCTGCCGAAGGACCTGAACAGAATAGGTGCATGGAGGTCATCTGCACCAGTAATACTTTGTGTGCCCTGCCGAAGGACCTGAACAGAATAGGTGCATGGAGGTCATCTGCACCAGTAATACTTTGTGTGCCCTGCCGAAGGACCTGAACAGAATAGGTGCATGGAGGTCGTCTGCACCAGTAATACTTTGTGTGCCCTGCCGAAGGACCTGAACAGAATAGGTGCATGGAGGTCATCTGCACCAGTAATACTTTGTGTGCCCTGCCGAAGGACCTGAACAGAATAGGTGCATGGAGGTCATCTGCACCAGTAATACTTTGTGTGCCCTGCCGAAGGACCTGAACAGAATAGGTGCATGGAGGTCGTCTGCACCAGTAATACTTTGTGTGCCCTGCCGAAGGACCTGAACAGAATAGGTGCATGGAGGTCGTCTGCACCAGTAATACTTTGTGTGCCCTGCCGAAGGACCTGAACAGAATAGGTGCATGGAGGTCATCTGCACCAGTAATACTTTGTGTGCCCTGCCGAAGGACCTGAACAGAATAGGTGCATGGAGGTCATCTGCACCAGTAATACTTTGTGTGCCCTGCCGAAGGACCTGAACAGAATAGGTGCATGGAGGTCATCTGCACCAGTAATACTTTGTGTGCCCTGCCGAAGGACCTGAACAGAATAGGTGCATGGAGGTCGTCTGCACCAGTAATACTTTGTGTGCCCTGCCGAAGGACCTGAACAGAATAGGTGCATGGAGGTCGTCTGCACCAGTAATACTTTGTGTGCCCTGCCGAAGGACCTGAACAGAATAGGTGCATGGAGGTCGTCTGCACCAGTAATACTTTGTGTGCCCTGCCGAAGGACCTGAACAGAATAGGTGCATGGAGGTCGTCTGCACCAGTAATACTTTGTGTGCCCTGCCGAAGGACCTGAACAGAATAGGTGCATGGAGGTCGTCTGCACCAGTAATACTTTGTGTGCCCTGCCGAAGGACCTGAACAGAATAGGTGCATGGAGGTCATCTGCACCAGTAATACTTTGTGTGCCCTGCCGAAGGACCTGAACAGAATAGGTGCATGGAGGTCATCTGCACCAGTAATACTTTGTGTGCCCTGCCGAAGGACCTGAACAGAATAGGTGCATGGAGGTCATCTGCACCAGTAATACTTTGTGTGCCCTGCCGAAGGACCTGAACAGAATAGGTGCATGGAGGTCATCTGCACCAGTAATACTTTGTGTGCCCTGCCGAAGGACCTGAACAGAATAGGTGCATGGAGGTCATCTGCACCAGTAATACTTTGTGTGCCCTGCCGAAGGACCTGAACAGAATAGGTGCATGGAGGTCGTCTGCACCAGTAATACTTTGTGTGCCCTGCCGAAGGACCTGAACAGAATAGGTGCATGGAGGTCGTCTGCACCAGTAATACTTTGTGTGCCCTGCCGAAGGACCTGAACAGAATAGGTGCATGGAGGTCATCTGCACCAGTAATACTTTGTGTGCCCTGCCGAAGGACCTGAACAGAATAGGTGCATGGAGGTCATCTGCACCAGTAATACTTTGTGTGCCCTGCCGAAGGACCTGAACAGAATAGGTGCATGGAGGTCATCTGCACCAGTAATACTTTGTGTGCCCTGCCGAAGGACCTGAACAGAATAGGTGCATGGAGGTCGTCTGCACCAGTAATACTTTGTGTGCCCTGCCGAAGGACCTGAACAGAATAGGTGCATGGAGGTCATCTGCACCAGTAATACTTTGTGTGCCCTGCCGAAGGACCTGAACAGAATAGGTGCATGGAGGTCATCTGCACCAGTAATACTTTGTGTGCCCTGCCGAAGGACCTGAACAGAATAGGTGCATGGAGGTCGTCTGCACCAGTAATACTTTGTGTGCCCTGCCGAAGGACCTGAACAGAATAGGTGCATGGAGTTCATCTGCACCAGTAATACTTTGTGTGCCCTGCCGAAGGACCTGAACAGAATAGGTGCATGGAGGTCGTCTGCACCAGTAATACTTTGTGTGCCCTGCCGAAGGACCTGAACAGAATAGGTGCATGGAGGTCGTCTGCACCAGTAATACTTTGTGTGCCCTGCCGAAGGACCTGAACAGAATAGGTGCATGGAGGTCGTCCAAAATAAGATTTTGTTCTTAACTGACCAGTAAATAAAAATAAAATAAATAAAATTCTCACCCCTGTGAGTTATATTGTCTATCAGCGGTTGTGGGTAAAGGACCATTATTATTTTCTGTTTTTTAAAACCATGTGACCTGACTACGAAAAACTGGTCCCGTCATAGCCCGTATAAAATCTTTTTTTTGCAACTGATTAATTACTACCTTATAGGGTCCAGAGTTTTCCTGGTTAGGTTAACAAATAAGGGAAAGACTCTCTGCTTGAGAGTTGTCAGTTATCATCAGGTATGTGGATGATCAGGGCTTTATTCAGGAACTTTTCTTGGGCTTCCGTCATGTGTCAAAGTGAGCGAGATGCACAGCCTGTGTTTTAACTTCATGAAGAAACTTGTTGTTCCAAAGCCTACGATGGTGCAGCTGTAGTGGAATGTATCTGCTATTTGTATCTCCAGCTTAAGTCCCCTCCTGTTCCCTGATTTTAAGAGGTGATGACCACTCCACTCCACGAGCACTGTCAACTCTCTCCTGATATGAACTGAAGCCGCGTCTCATGTGCCACGCTCATCCACTGACACATTGAATGTTTCCTCTTGTTTGATTGGAGGTTCAACTTGGAACATTGTTATATTCAGAAGTATAGGAACATTAGTTACTAAAGAGACATGAGGGGGGCGGAGCCATAATGAAGCTTGGGAGGGGCTGAGCACAGGGAAAACAATCGCATGTGACAGTACTCATAAGGGGAGAAACCATTGAAGGCTCCTATCACTTAGTTCCCTGCTTAGCAAGAATGATGCAATATTTAGCGATAAGGAGGAGAGTCCACCCAAAGTGGGGTATGAATACCACCACAGGGGAAGTCATGTCTGTGTCTGAATTACAGCTGTATCGACCCTGTGGGAAGAATTAAACTTGGTTAAGCTTTTCTAGCGTCCGTGAGTTATTTACAAAAATGTAAAATCAGAACCTAACACTCCCAAGAACTGCGAGTAGTAGCCTTATACATTTTCTCTCATTACTGCATGTAGAGTCAATCACTTACACAATCACATTATTAAACATAAAATATTTGACTCCTTGCTTAGACGAACTCATTCTTAGCTCGTTTGTCTTACTGTGTAGTGTGTTGTGTTATTTCCTGCGCTCAAATCAAGCCTCTGAACACCTCAACCTAGATTCAGCCACTGCTGTGATCCCTTCCCAATACTGTGTAAGTAGCCCTCTCATTCCCCATAATATTGTACTATAAATGTCTTTATTAAATGCTTTAGATAATAATAACATTTTTGAAACACACTTTGTCGTCTCCGTGTGTTCCAAGCCTAGAGCGTGGGTCCCCCATCCTCCTCAAATATTCAAGTCACCAGCCTCCACTGATTGGAACATAAACATTTGTTTCTATCAAAATGCCTTCTGGAACATGTGAACTTTAATTGACCTTAATAACAAACTGTAAATATGCCATCTGTAAATAAGTATACAATTGTTAAATAACAAGCCTAGTTGGTTTAGCCAGTGAAAAAAAGACAGCCCTGATTGGCTGAGATAAAGGATGGGCTGGACATGCCGAGAGATTCGTTTGGATTGGTCTGCCATGTAGCATGCTTCTGTCTATATAACATGCGCTGCTCAGTATTTGTAGATAATCCTTTCTAAGAACTGCAGTTGTATTGCTACTGCTCACAACAGAATTTATCAGGCGCCATCGACTAAAGATCCGTGGGGAAACGTTGTGAAGGACTAAACGTTGTGAAGGACTAAATGTTGTGAAGGACTAAACGTTGTGAAGGACTACTTTCTGGAGGACGGTCATGCCATTGTGACTCTCGGATTCTGAAAATGAATCAGACGATGAGGAAAATCCCCGGTTTTTACGGAGAATTAATTTTTATTTTTTTATTGAATCAGACATTGTAGTCTTCTGTTGACAGTGATGGGGAAGAAACGATTATCAACAGTGTTGTTGTAAAGGAAGTTGACAGAGTTTTGAAATTCAGTGGAATGTTTGTTGGAATGCCCGTTGGAATGCCCTTTGGAAGCCGCTTGATTGCAAATGCTTTGGGAGTCGAAAAGAGAACATAGACAGCTGTTGTATAAAACACCTGTCTCTGGATTATATCTTCAAACTAAGCGCAACCATTGCGTCTGTGACAGAGAGGGAGAAGTGTTCATCCATGTATATTGTTAAGAGAGTCTAGCTACATTTTCAGATAGTACACATTTCTAATTTGGTCAGAAAGTCATTTTCATGGCAAGTTAAAGCGTACTGTTACCTAGCTAACGTTACGTGTATGAGCTGTGTGGGAACATGATTTGTATCTCAGAAAAGCCGTTTGCATGGCTTGTTTATAGCCTAATGCTAGCTAAGGGTAACCATGGCAACCATGACAGAGAGGGAGAAGCGTTCATCCATGTATACTGGTAAGAGTCTAGCTAGCTACATTTTCAGATATTATGGGTTTCTAATTTAGTCAGAAAGTAATTTTCATTGTAAGTTAAAGTCTACTGTTCGCTAGGTAGACAACTGGGAACTCTGAAAAATGCGAGGTCAAATCATGACATCAGTGATCTTCAGGTCGGAGCTCGAGAATTTGCATTGCTAGTTATAGCCTCATGTTAGCTAGCTAACATTGAATCTAGTTGGTTAGCTTTAGAAACCTGCAGATTCACGCATGGTAGTATGGGATAGGATCATGAGTCTAAACAAAAAGACTCCACTATGCCAGTAACCGTTTCACTGTCCCATTTACACCTTCTGTGTCCTGTGAATGTGACAAAGAAACTTAGATTTTACCAGAGACGGTAATGTGAATAACAACATGACCTGCACCAAAGTCAGATTAGGATGTAGGCCAAGGACTCGATAAAGTTCATTTTTTTACTACTACTTTTTGCAACTACTTTCACCATTTTTAGTCTTGAAATCTTTGGTTGTTTAATACACCGAATCCTTAACTTCATTGGGGGCAGTATTTTCACGTCCGGATGAAAAGTGTGTCCAAAGTAAACTGCCTGCTACTCAGGTCCAGAAACTAAGATATTCCTATTATTAGTAGATACGGATAGAAAACACTCTGAAGTTTCTAGAACTGTTTGAATGATGTCTGTGAGTATAACAGAACTTATTTGGCAGGCGAAACCCCGAGAACAAACCATTCCGAATTTTGTTTTTTTAAGGTCACTCTCTTTTCAATGGGATTTCATTGGGAATCCAGATATCTAAGGGACTTTCTTGCAGTTCCTATCGCTTCCACTAGATGTCAACAGTCTTTAGAAATTGGTTGAGGTTTTTCCTTTAAGAAATGAAGAAGTAGCTCTGTTCAGAACGAGGGTAGAGAGAAGTGTACTCTTTGTTAGAGGTGACCTGAAAGCTCGCTACACTTTGTTTTCCTCCGGTATTGAACGCAGTTTATCCCGTCTTAAATTTGATTGATTATTTACGTAACAAAATACCTAAAGTTGTATTAGGAAAGTTGTTTGCAATGTTTGGACAAAGATTACAGGTAACTTTTCAGATATTTTGTAGTCATGTTGCGCGAGTTGGAACAGGTGTTTTTCTGGATCAAACGATCCAAGTAAATGGACATTTTGGATATATATTGACGGAATTAATCGAACAAAAGGACCTTTTGTGATGTTTATGGGACATATTGGAGGGCCAACAGAAGAAGCTCGTCAAAGGTAATTTACCACTTGACTGTCTATTATATTACACTGTCACAGACCTTCCCAGTCAACAGCACCTCAAAAGATGAGGGAATACATAGTTTATATATATATATAGAGAGAGAGAATATATTGTTTGGGAGGATTACCTGCTGCAGTTGTTCGACAGATGCCGAAACACATTCAACATGGAGAAGACCAGCAAGAGGACCATCAGCAGACATGCAGACATGCCCTCGCTGTGAGCATTGGGGCAGCAGGGTAGCCTAGTGGTTAAAGCGTTGGACTAGTAACCGGAAGGTTGCAAGTTCAAACCCCCGAGCTGACAAGGTACAAATCTGTCCTTCTGCCCCTGAACAGGCAGTTCACTGTTCCTAGGCCGTCATTGAAAATAAGAATTTGTTCATAACTGACTTGCCTCGTTAAATAAAGATTTAAAAAAAAATCCTATACATGGAACAGCGAGGAATCAGGTTGGTGACCTGGTCAAAGGTCAAAACAGTTTTGTCCCAATTCACCTTCATAACCTATAGCCTGGTGGTTATAACCTATAGCATGGTGATTATAACCTCAATGACGGCCTAGGAACAGTGAACTGCCTGGTGGTTATAACCTATAGCCTGGTGGTTATAACCTATAGCATGGTGATTATAACCTATAGCCTGGTGGTTATAACCTCTAGCCTGGTGGTTATAACCTATAGCCTGGTGGTTATAACCTCTAGCCTGGTGGTTATAACCTATAGCCTGGTGGTTATAACCTCTAGCCTGGTGGTTATAACCTCTAGCCTGGTGGTTATAACCTATAGCCTGGTGGTTATAACCTCTAGCCTGGTGGTTATAACCTATAGCCTGGTGGTTATAACCTATAGCCTTGTGATTATAACCTATAGCCTGGTGGTTATAACCTATAGCCTGGTGGTTATAACCTCTAGCCTGGTGGTTATAACCTATAGCCTGGTGGTTATAACCTATAGCCTGGTGGTTATAACCTCTAGCCTGGTGGTTATAACCTATTGCCTGGTGGTTATAACCTATAGCCTTGTGATTATAACCTATAGCCTGGTGGTTATAACCTATAGCCTGGTGGTTATAACCTATAGCCTGGTGGTTATAACCTATAGCCTGGTGGTTATAACCTCTAGCCTGGTGGTTATAACCTATAGCCTGGTGGTTATAACCTATAGCCTGGTGGTTATAACCTCTAGCCTGGTGGTTATAACCTCTAGCCTGGTGGTTATAACCTATAGCCTGGTGGAACCAGCCTGAACGCTGCATTTGCCATTTTATGATATCATGATATCTGAAGTGAAATAGAACCGTGAAGGAGCTGATCTACGCTACCATCAATGGAGTGCTGACAAAGACATCACCTAAAGTCTCATCTCCAGTCTCACCTCCAGTCTCACCTCCAGTCTCACCTCCTGTCTCACCTCCTGTCTCACCTCCTGCCTCACCTCCTGTCTCACCTCCAGCCTCACCTCCAGCCTTATCTCCAGTCTCACCTCCTGTCTCACCTCTAGTCTCACCTCCAGTCTCACCTCCTGTCTCACCTCCTGTCTCACCTCCTGCCTCACCTCCAGTCTCACCTCCTGTCTCACCTCCAGTCTCACCTCCAGTCTCACCTCCAGTCTCACCTCCTGTCTCACCTCCTGTCTCACCTCCTGCCTCACCTCCTGTCTCACCTCCAGCCTCACCTCCAGCATTATCTCCAGTCTCACCTCCTGTCTCACCTCCAGTCTCACCTCAGTCTCACCTCCTGTCTCACCTCCTGTCTCACCTCCTGCCTCACCTCCAGTCTCACCTCCTGTCTCACCTCCAGTCTCACCTCCAGTCTCACCTCCTGCCTCACATCCAGTCTCACCTCCAGTCTCACCTCCTGTCTCACCTCCAGTCTCACCTCCAGTCTCACCTCCTGTCTCACCTCCAGTCTCACCTCCAGTCTCACCTCCTGCCTCACATCCAGTCTCACATCCAGTCTCACCTCCAGTCTCACCTCCAGTCTCACCTCCTGCTTGCTCGACCATCAGTCTGCGATGGGGAGACCAGAATTAGGTAGGTTGAGTCTGACCCGTTTTAAACTTCAACATAGTATATGCTTTTTTGTCAGATATCACCTATCCTAACTGTCACTGGTAATAGAACAGTGTGTGTGTGTGTGTGTGTGTGTGTGTGTGTGTGTGTGTGTGTGTGTGTGTGTGTGTGCGTGTGCGTGTTCACAGAAACATGTATGGAGCCAGGACATGGAGACGTGCTGTGATGAACTTCAGACTGGCTTGATACTGATGTCTCTGAATGGAGAATGACAACTTGTATTTGTATTGAACTGAATGGTATCAGTCAATATGGGGAGAGAGGACCCCTGTGTATTCTGCACTAGGATCAGGGAAGTCCTGTTGTATACGAGATACCACACGGGAAGTTATGACCACTATGACATGTTACCATGGTAGCCCCATTACCATCAGACAGGAAGGTATGACCACTCTGACATGTTACCATGGTAGTCCTATTACCACCAGACAGGAAGTTATGACCACTCTGACATGTTACCATGGTAGCCCCATTACCACCAGACAGGAAGTTATGACCACTATGACATGTTACCATGGTAGCCCCATTACCCCCAGACAGGAAGTTATGACCACTATGACATGTTACCATGGTAGCCCCATTACCCCCAGACAGGAAGGTATAACCACTCTGACATGTTACCATGGTAACCCATTACCACCAGACAGGAAGGTATGACCACTCTGACATGTTACCATGGTAGCCCCATTACCACCAGACAGGAAGTTATGACCACTCTGACATGTTACCATGGTAGCCCCATTACCACCAGACAGGAAGTTATGACCACTATGACATGTTACCATGGTAGCCCCATTACCACCAGACAGGAAGTTATGACCACTATGACATGTTACCATGGTAGCCCCATTACCACCAGACAGGAAGTTATGACCACTATGACATGTTATCATGGTAGCCCCATTACCCCCAGACAGGAAGGTATGACCACTCTGACATGTTACCATGTTAACCCATTACCACCAGACAGGAAGGTATGACCACTCTGACATGTTACCATGTTAACCCATTACCACCAGACAGGAAGGTATGACCACTCTGACATGTTACCATGATAGCCCCATTACCCCCAGACAGGAAGGTATGACCACTCTGACATGTTACCATGGTAACCCATTACCACCAGACAGGAAGGTATGACCACTCTGACATGTTGCCATGGTAACCCATTACCACCAGACAAAATACAGATAGGCACAGTGTCTGTATCGGCTGGGAATGACATGAAAGGTGTACATTGTTATATTAACAGAACACTGTTTCTATGGTATTATGTAAAGGGTTGTTTATTCTACATGGACTACATTCGAAAGTTATCAAAACACTTAGTTTAGAATATCTACATAAATTCAGCAATTGCATTCTTATATTACTCAGTAGGCTACTGACCTATTCAAAGCTTCATCTGGCATCTCACCATACATCTGCCTGTAGTTATAGAACTCAACCTGCAGGAGGTTTGTTTGTTGCGATTGAGTGGGGAGGAAACAGCTGTGGGCAAGGTTCTGACAGATGGGTGTGTCTTGGTGGTGGCAAGGACACACCCACATCAAAGCACACCCCCAAGTCAACTCAGGTTTGGCTTCTATCATGGCCGCCAGCATTTCTTGAGGAACAAACCAGAAAACAAGGTTACCACAATAGGATATATATATATACACATTTGTATGCAATCACATACACTGAGTGTACAAAACATTAGGAACACCCTCCTAATATTTGAGTTGCACCCTCCTTTTACCCTCAGAAAAGCTTAAATTTGTGTCTAAAGAGTTCCACAGGGATGCTGGTCCATGTTGACTCCAATGCTTCCCATAGGGATGCTTGTCCATGTTGACTCCAATGCTTCCCACAGGGATGCTGGTCCATGTTGACTGCAATGCTTCCCCACAGGGATGCTGGTCCATGTTGACTCCAATGTTTCCCCCAGGGATGCTGGTCCATGTTGACTCCAATGCTTCCCACAGGGATGCTGGTCCATGTTGACTCCAATGCTTCCCCACAGGGATGCTGGTCCATGTTGACTCCAATGCTTCCCCACAGTTGTGTGAAATTGGATGTCTTTTGTGTGATCGACCATTCTTGATATTGATTGATTGATTGATTATTTAACCTTTATTTAACTATGGAAGTCAGTTAAGAACAAATTCTTATGTTACAATGACGGCCTACCAGAAGACAAAAGGCCTCCTGCGGGGACGGGGGGCTGGGATTCAAAATAAAAATATGAAATATAAATATAAATGAAATATAAATATAGGACAAAACGCACAAAACACACATCACAACAAGAGAGACAACACAACACTACATAAAGAGAGACCTAAGACAACAACATAATAAGGCAGCAACACATGACAACACAGCACGGTAGCAAAACAACATGACAACACAGCATGGTAGCAATACAACATGGCAACACAGCATGGTAGCAATACAACATGGCAACACAGCATGGTAGCAAAACAACATGACAACACAGCATGGTAGCAATACAACATGGCAACACAGCATGGTAGCAAAACAACATGACAACACAGCATGGTAGCAATACAACATGGCAACACAGCATGGTAGCAAAACAACATGACAACACAGCATGGTAGCAAAACAACATGACAACACAGCATGGTAGCAATACAACATGGCAACACAGCATGGTAGCAAAACAACATGGCAACACAGCATGGTAGCAAAACAACATGACAACACAGCATGGTAGCAATACAACATGGCAACACAGCATGGTAGCAAAACAACATGACAACACAGCATGGTAGCAAAACAACATGACAACACAGCATGGTAGCAATACAACATGGCAACACAGCATGGTAGCAAAACAACATGACAACACAGCATGGTAGCAATACAACATGGCAACACAGCATGGTAGCAAAACAACATGACAACACAGCATGGTAGCAATACAACATGGCAACACAGCATGGTAGCAAAACAACATGACAACACAGCATGGTAGCAAAACATGACAACACAGCATGGTAGCAATACAACATGGCAACACAGCATGGTAGCAAAACAACATGACAACACAGCATGGTAGCAAAACAACATGACAACACAGCATGGTAGCAATACAACATGGCAACACAGCATGGTAGCAAAACAACATGGTACAAACATTCTTGGGCACAGACAACAGCACAAAGGGCAAGAAGGTAGAGACAACAATACATCACACAAAGCAGCCACAACTGTCAGTAAGAGTGTCCATGATTGAGTCTTTGAATGAAGAGATGGAGATAAAACTGTCCAGTTTGAGTGTTTGTTGCAGCTCGTTCCAGTCGCTAGCTGCAGCGAACTGAAAAGAGGAGCGACCCAGGGATGTGTGTGCTTTGGGGACCTTTAACAGAATGTGACTGGCAGAACGGATGTTGTATGTGGAGGATGAGGGCTGCGGTTGATATCTCATATAGGGGGAAATGAGGACTAAGAGGGTTTTATAAATAAGCATCAACCAGTGGGTCTTGCGACGGGTATACAGAGATGACCAGTGTACAGAGGAGTATAGAGTGCAGTGATGTGTCCTATAAGGAGCATTGGTGGCAAATCTGATGGCCGAATGGTAAAGAACATCTAGCCACTCGAGAGCACCCTTACCTGCCGATCTATAGATTATGTCTCCGTAATCTGGCATGGTCATCTGAATCAGGTTTAGTTTGGCAGTTGTTTTATTTAACCTTTATTTAACTTGGCAAGTCAGTTAAGAACAAATTCTTATTTACAATGACAGCCTAGGAACAGTGGGTTAACTGCCTTGTTCAGGGGCAGAACGACAGATTTTTACCTTGTCAGATCGAGAGATTCGATGTAGCAACCTTTCGGTTACTGGCCCAACTCTCTAACCCCTAGGCTACTTGCTGCCCAGCTAGGGTGAAAGAGGAGCAATTACGATAGTGGAAACTAAGTCTCGATTTGACTTTAGCCTGCAGCTTTGGCATGTGCTGAGAGAAAGACAGTGTACCGTCTAGCCATACTCCCAAGTACTTGTATGAGGTGACTACCTCAAGCTCTAAACCCTCAGAGGTAGTAATCTCACCTGAGGGGAGAGGGGCATTCTTCTTACCAAACCACATGACCTTTGTTTTGGAGGTGTTCAGAACAAGGTTAAGGGAAGAGAAAGCTTGTTGGACACTAAAGCTTTGCTGTAGAGCGTTTAACACAACATCCAGGCAGGGGCCAGCTGAGTATAAGACTATCATCTGCATATAAATGGATGAGAGAGCTTCCAACTGCCGGAGCTATGTTGTTGATGTAAATTGAGAAGAGCGTGGGGGCCTTGGGGTACTCCCTTGGTTACAGGCAGTGGCTGAGACAGCAGATATTCTGACTTTATACACTGCAGTCTTTGAGAGAGGTGGTTAGCAAACCAGGCCAAAGACCCCTCAGAGACACCAATACTCCTTAGCCGGCCTACAAGAATGGAATGGTCTACCGTATCAAAAGCTATGGCCAAGTCAATAAAAATAGCAGCACAATATTGCTTATTATCAAGGGCAATGGTGACATCATTGAGGACCTTTAAGGTTGCAGTGACACAACCATAACCTGAGCGGAAACCAGATTGCATACCAGAGCGAATACTATAGACATCAAGAAAGCCAGTCAGTGGATTATTGACACGTTTTTTCCAACACTTTTGATAAAACAGAAATAGGCCTATAACAGTTAGGATCAGCTTCATCTTCCCCTTTAAATAAAGGATGAACCGTGGCTGCCTTCCAACCAATGAGAAGCTCCCCAGAAATGGAGAGACAGGTTAAAAAGGTCTGTGATTGGCTTGGTAGTCAAGGCACGGCATAGGAGAGCTCTGCAGTGCTGATTTATGACCGCTGAATGTGCATCAGATGGCAACAAGATCATATTGTACAGCAACTTCATCAGGTAATATGTATACAAAGCCAGTGAGAGGAGGTTACAATAGGATGGGAGGCCAAGAGTCCGTGTAACCAATAGAGAGTCAGAGTCCCGAGTGTGGGAACAAACCGTATGTCCCACGACTGGGTAAAGAAAATTCATAGTCAACAAAGCATGCAGGAGTCATGAGGCAAATTGTGATATAGAAAAATGCACAATATTTTTGTTGTTGTTATATGTCACACCCACTTGGGCTAGCCATTGTAAGTTCAGAGTCACTCGCCCCAACAGTGCCTGTGTGCTGGAGGCAAGCGAAAGCTCGGGAGAGAGGAAGAGGGTGGGGGGGGGGGGGTACCTGTACCAGACAGGGGAGACAACCAGGGCAGACGGTGAACAGATCGCCGGGTGGAATCCAAGAAGCAGTGCAGCAGGCAGTGGGAGAAGGTGTCACACCCACTTGGGAGAAGGTGTCACACCCACTTGGGAGAAGGTGTCACACCCACTTGGGAGAAGGTGTCACACCCATTTGGGAGAAGGTGTCCCACCCACTTGGGAGAAGGTGTCCCACCCACTTGGGAGAAGGTATCCCACCCACTTGGGAGAAGGTATCCCACCCACTTGGGAGAAGGTATCCCACCCACTTGGGAGAAGGTGTCCCACCCACTTGGGAGAAGGTGTCCCACCCACTTGGGAGAAGGTGTCCCACCCACTTGGGAGAAGGTGTCCCACCCACTTGGGAGAAGGTGTCCCACCCACTTGGGAGAAGGTGTCCCACCCACTTGGGAGAAGGTATCCCACCCACTTGGGAGAAGGTGTCCCACCCATTTGGGAGAAGGTATCCCACCCACTTGGGAGAAGGTGTCCCACCCACTTGGGAGAAGGTGTCCCACCCACTTGGGAGAAGGTGTCCCAACCACTTGGGAGAAGGTATCCCACCCACTTGGGAGAAGGTGTCCCACCCACTTGGGAGAAGGTATCCCACCCACTTGGGAGAAGGTATCCCACCCACTTGGGAGAAGGTATCCCACCCACTTGGGAGAAGGTGTCCCACCCACTTGGGAGAAGGTGTCACACCCATTTGGGAGAAGGTGTCACACCCACTTGGGAGAAGGTATCCCACCCATTTGGGAGAAGGTGTCCCACCCACTTGGGAGAAGGTGTCCCACCCACTTGGGAGAAGGTGTCCCACCCACTTGGGAGAAGGTGTCCCACCCACTTGGGAGAAGGTGTCCCACCCACTTGGGAGAAGGTGTCCCACCCACTTGGGAGAAGGTATCCCACCCACTTGGGAGAAGGTATCCCACCCACTTGGGAGAAGGTGTCCCACCCACTTGGGAGAAGGTGTCACACCCATTTGGGAGAAGGTGTCACACCCACTTGGGAGAAGGTATCCCACCCATTTGGGAGAAGGTGTCCCACCCACTTGGGAGAAGGTGTCCCACCCACTTGGGAGAAGGTGTCCCACCCACTTGGGAGAAGGTGTCCCACCCACTTGGGAGAAGGTGTCCCACCCACTTGGGAGAAGGTGTCCCACCCACTTGGGAGAAGGTGTCCCACCCACTTGGGAGAAGGTATCCCACCCACTTGGGAGAAGGTATCCCACCCACTTGGGAGAAGGTGTCACACCCACTTGGGAGAAGGTATCCCACCCATTTGGGAGAAGGTGTCCCACCCACTTGGGAGAAGGTGTCCCACCCACTTGGGAGAAGGTATCCCACCCATTTGGGAGAAGGTGTCCCACCCACTTGGGAGAAGGTGTCCCACCCACTTGGGAGAAGGTGTCCCACCCACTTGGGAGAAGGTGTCCCACCCACTTGGGAGAAGGTGTCCCACCCACTTGGGAGAAGGTGTCCCACCCACTTGGGAGAAGGTATCCCACCCACTTGGGAGAAGGTGTCCCACCCATTTGGGAGAAGGTATCCCACCCACTTGGGAGAAGGTGTCCCACCCACTTGGGAGAAGGTGTCCCACCCACTTGGGAGAAGGTGTCCCAACCACTTGGGAGAAGGTATCCCACCCACTTGGGAGAAGGTGTCCCACCCACTTGGGAGAAGGTATCCCACCCACTTGGGAGAAGGTGTCCCACCCACTTGGGAGAAGGTGTCCCACCCACTTGGGAGAAGGTGTCACACCCATTTGGGAGAAGGTGTCACACCCACTTGGGAGAAGGTATCCCACCCATTTGGGAGAAGGTGTCCCACCCACTTGGGAGAAGGTGTCCCACCCACTTGGGAGAAGGTGTCCCACCCACTTGGGAGAAGGTGTCCCACCCACTTGGGAGAAGGTGTCCCACCCACTTGGGAGAAGGTGTCCCACCCACTTGGGAGAAGGTATCCCACCCACTTGGGAGAAGGTATCCCACCCACTTGGGAGAAGGTATCCCACCCACTTGGGAGAAGGTGTCCCACCCACTTGGGAGAAGGTGTCACACCCATTTGGGAGAAGGTGTCACACCCACTTGGGAGAAGGTATCCCACCCATTTGGGAGAAGGTGTCCCACCCACTTGGGAGAAGGTGTCCCACCCACTTGGGAGAAGGTGTCCCACCCACTTGGGAGAAGGTGTCCCACCCACTTGGGAGAAGGTGTCCCACCCACTTGGGAGAAGGTATCCCACCCACTTGGGAGAAGGTATCCCACCCACTTGGGAGAAGGTATCCCACCCACTTGGGAGAAGGTGTCACACCCACTTGGGAGAAGGTGTCCCACCCACTTGGGAGAAGGTATCCCACCCACTTGGGAGAAGGTGTCACACCCACTTGGGAGAAGGTGTCCCACCCACTTGGGAGAAGGTGTCACACCCACTTGGGAGAAGCTTTGATTTCTGGAGGAATATGTCAGTAGATGGTCTCTGAACAGCAAAAGGGGGCTTCAAGGCCTCTGGGTGTGGGTGGGATAGTCTGGGTGGGGTAGCCTGGGTGGGGTAGCCTGGGTGGGATAGTCTGGGTGGGGTAGTCTGGGTGGGGTAGCCTGGTTGGGGTAGTCTGGGTGGGGTAGCCTGGGTGGGGTAGCCTGGGTGGGGTAGTCTGGGTGGGGTAGCCTGGGTGGGGTAGCCTGGGTGGGGTAGTCTGGGTGGGGTAGCCTGGCTGGGGTAGTCTGGGTGGGGTAGCCTGGGTGGGGTAGTCTGGGTGGGGTAGTCTCGGTGGGGTAGTCTGGGTGGGGTAGCCTGGGTGGGGTAGTCTGGGTGGGGTAGCCTGGGTGGGGTAGTCTGGGTGGGGTAGCCTGGGTGGGGTAGCCTGGGTGGGGTAGTCTGGGTGGGGTAGCCTGGGTGGGGTAGTCTCGGTGGGGTAGTCTGGGTGGGGTAGCCTGGGTGGGGTAGCCTGGGTGGGGTAGCCTGGGTGGGGTAGCCTGGGTGGGGTAGTCTGGGTGGAGTAGTCTGGGTGGGGTAGCATGGGTGGGGTAGCCTGCCATTTGTTGTGCTCAAAGGCTTCGACACCTCTCACTTCACACGTCAGTGCTAATTGAAGTTGTATCTCTTTGCCCTAGCAAGCATGGTAGCTTTCAGTCTCAGTTCCAGGATGGACGGTGTTTTCAGGTTTCCGTTTGTTTCCCATTGTATTTGCTGTATAGTTTGGGAATAATAATCCATAGGTGTAGGAAGCATTTCAGGTAATTCCATCCAAAAATCAGGTTGTAGGTTTGGAGTTTTGATTTGGAGTGAATGTTATGTTATTTAGGGTAGCATCCTGTATATGTCCCTGACAAAAAAAAATCTAATGTTGTCTATCTATTTTTTTTAAAACATGCTGAAAAATGTGGGAGCTCATCTGCTCATGACCTCCCTCTCTCTCCCTCCCTCTCTCATGTTGAGCATGAAAAGCCCAGAAGAGTTGCAGTTCTTGACACAAACCGGTGCACCTGGCACTTACTGCCATACCCCGTTCAAAGGCACTTTAATATTTTGTCTTGCCCATTCACCCTCTGAATGACACACATATTCAATCCATGTCTCAATTGTCTCAAGGCTTAAAAATCGTTCTTTAACCTCGTCTCCTCCCTTTCATCTACACTGATTGAAGTGAATTTAATAGGTGACATCAATAAGGGATCATAAGATTCACCTGGTTTGTCTATGGCATGGAAAGGATGGGTGTTCCTAATGTTTTGTACACTCAATGTATATACAGTGCCCTTGGAAAGTATTCAGACCTGTGGCCATTTCCACATTTTGCTACGATACAGCCTTATTCTAAAATGGATTCAACAAAATACAAATCTCAGCAATCTACCCACAGTACCCCTCAATAACAAGCGGAAACAGGTTTTTATACATTTTATACATGTACACAAATCCATTTTACCTACCAAGAGAATTCTCGCCAGTTATAGTCACAGCTGTGTACATTCCCCCTCAAGCAGACACCAAGACGTCCCTCAGGAAACTTCACTGGACTCTATGTAAACTGGAAACCATACATCCTGAGGCTGCATTTATTGAAGCTGGGGATTTTAACTAAACAAATTTGAGAACAAGGCAACCTAAATTCTATCAGCATATTGATTGCACTACGCGCTGGGTTAATACACTCGATCACTGCCACTTTAACTTCCGCAATGCATACAAAGCCCTCCGCCTCCCTCCCTTCGGAAAATCCGACCACGACGCCATCTTGCTTCTACCGTCTTATAGGCAGAAACTCAAACAGGATGTACCAGTGATGAGAACCGTTCAACGTTGGTCTGATCAATCGGAAGCCATGCTTCAAGATTGTTTTGATCACGTGGACTGGATTATGTTCCGGTCAGCCTCAGAGAACAACATCGACCAATACGCTGACTCGGTGAGTGCGTTTATAAAGAAGTGCATTGGAGATGTTGTACCCACTGTGACTATTAAAACCTACCCTAACCAGAAACCGTGGATGGACGGCAGCATTCGCGCAAAACTGAAAGCACAAACCACCACATTTGGAAATAGGTCTGGGAATATGGCTGAATATAAACAGTGTAGCTATTCCCTCCGCAAGGCAATCAATCAAGCGAAATGCCAGTACAGGGACAAAGTGGAGTCGCAATTCAATGGCTCAGACAAGAGATGTATGTGGCAGGGTCTACAGGAAACCACGGACTACAAAAAGAAAACCAGCCACGTCACGGACACCGACGTCTTGCTTCCAGACGAACTAAACACCTTCTTTGCCCGCTTTGAGGATAATACAGTGCCACCGTCGCGGCCCGCTAACAAGGACTGGACCCCCCTCCCCCCCCCCCTCTCCTTCTCCGTGGCCGACGTGAGTAAAACATTTAAACGTGTTAACCCTCGCAAGGCTGCTGGCCCAGACGGTATCCCTAGATGCATCCTCAGAGCATGTTCAGACCAGCTGGCTGGTGTGTTTACGGACATATTCAATCTCTCCCTATCCCAGTATGCTGTCCCCACATGTTTCAAGATGGATACCATTGTTCCTGTACCCAAGAAGGCAAAGACAACTGAACTAAATGACTACCGCCCTGCAGCACTCACTTCTGTCATCATGAAGTGCTTTGAGAGACTACCGATAGTCAAGGATCATATCACCTCCACCTTACTGGCCACCCTAGACATATTTCAGTTCACATACCGCCCCAACAGGTCCACAGACGACGTAATCGCCATCACACTCCACACTGCCCTATCCCATCTGGACAAAATACCTAGGTAAGAATGCTGTTCATTGACTACAGCTCAGCATTCAACACCATAGTACCCTCCAAGCTCATCATCAAGCTGGAGAACCTGGGTCTCAACTCCACCCTGTGCAACTGGACTTCCTGACGGGCCGCCCCCAGGTGGTGAAAGTAGGAAACAACATATCCACTTTGCTGATCCTCAACACTGGGGCCACACAAGAGTGTGTGCTCAGCCCCCTCCTGTACTCCATGTTAACCCATGACTGTGTGGCCATGCACGCCTCCAACTCAATCATCAAGTTTGCGTACGACACAACAGTAGTGGGCTTGATTACCAACAACAACGAGACAGCCTACAGGGAGGAGGTGAGGGCACTCGGAGTGTAGTGTCAGGAAAACAACCTCTCACTCAGCGTCAACAAAACAAAGGAAATGATTGTGAACTTCAGGAAACAGCAGAGGGAGCACCCCCCTATCCACTTCAATGGGACAGTAGTGGAGAAGGTGGAAAGTTTTAACTTCCTCGGAGTACCCATCACAGATAAACTGAAATGGTCCACACACACAGACAGTGTGGTGAAGAAGGCACAACAGCACCTCTTCAACCTCAGGAGGCTGAAGAAATTTGGCTTGTCACCCAAAAACCTGATAAACATTTACAGTTGCAAAATTGAGAGCATCCTGTCGTGCTGTTCACCGTCTAGTACGGCAACTGCTCCGCCCTCATTCGCAAGGCTCTCCAGATGTTGGTGCAGTCTGTTCAACGCATCACTACCTGCCCTCCATGACTCCTACAGCACCCGGTATCACAGGAAGGCCAAAAAGTTCATCAAGGTCAACAACCACCCGAGTCACTGCCTGTTCACCCCGCTATCATCCAGAAGGCGAAGTCAGTACAGGTGCACCAGAGCTGGGACTGAGAGACTGAAAAACAGCTTCTATCTCAAGGCCATCAGACTGCTAAACAGCAATCACTAACTCAGAGAGGCTACTGCCTACATTGAGACCCAATCACTAACTCAGAGAGGCTGCTGCCTACATTGAGACCCAATCACTAACTCAGAGAGGCTGCTGCCTACATTGAGACCCAATCACTAACTCAGAGAGGCTGCTGCCTACATTGAGACCCAATCACTAACTCAGAGAGGCTACTGCCTACATTGAGACCCAATCACTAACTCAGAGAGGCTACTGCCTACATTGAGACCCAATCACTAACTCAGAGAGGCTGCTGCCCACATTGAGACCCAATCACTAACTCAGAGAGGCTACTGCCTACATTGAGACCCAATCACTAACTCAGAGAGGCTACTGCCTACATTGAGACCCAATCACTAACTCAGAGAGGCTACTGCCTACATTGAGACCCAATCACTAACTCAGAGAGGCTGCTGCCTACATTGAGACCCAATCACTAACTCAGAGAGGCTGCTGCCTACATTGAGACCCAATCACTAACTCAGAGAGGCTGCTGCCTACATTGAGACCCAATCACTAACTCAGAGAGGCTGCTGCCTACATTGAGACGCAATCACTAACTCAGAGAGGCTACTGCCTACATTGAGACCCAATCACTAACTCAGAGAGGCTGCTGCCTACATTGAGATGCAATCACTGGCCACTTAAATGGATCACTAGTCACTTTAAACAATGCCACTTTAATAATATTTACATATCTTACATTACTCGTATCACATGTATATATATTGTATTTTATACAGTGCACACACTGTATACAGATTTTTCTACTGTATTATTGACTGTATGTTTGTTTATTCCATGTGTAACTCTGTGTTGCTGTTTTTGTCGCACTGCTTTACCTTATCTTGGCCAGGTCGCAGTTGTAAATGAGAACTTGTTCTCAACTGGCCTACCTGGTTTAATAAAGGGGAAATAAAATTGTAAAAAATTTAAAATGTTATACCATCTATTGCACCTTGCCTATGCCGCTCAGCCATCGCTCATCCATATACCTATATGTACACATGCTCATTCACCCCTTTACATTTGTCGTTGTTGGGGATTTGTTAAATTACTTGTTAGATATAATTGCAATGTCGGAACTAGAAGCACAAGCATTTCGCTACACTCGCATTAACATCTGCTAACCATGTGTATGTGACCAATAACATTTGATTTGCTAAGATTTTATAGAGCAGGAGTACTCAGCTACTATTTGAGAAGGTCCGGTCACACACGTTTCCTTGGTGGTAAAGGTCCGGTCACACACGTTTCCTTGGTGATAAAGGTCTGGTCACACACGTTTCCTTGGTGGTAAAGGTCTGGTCACACACGTTTCCTTGGTGGTAAAGGTCGGGTCACACACGTTTCCTTAATGGTAAAGGTCTGGTCACACACGTTTCCTTGGTGATAAAGGTCTGGTCACACACGTTTCCTTGGTGATAAAGGTCTGGTCACACACGTTTCCTTGGTGATAAAGGTCTGGTCACACACGTTTCCTTGGTGATAAAGGTCTGGTCACACACGTTTCCTTGGTGGTAAAGGTCTGGTGTCACACGTTTCCTTGGTGATAAAGGTCGGGTCACACACGTTTCCTTAACGGTAAAGGTCGGGTCACACACGTTTCCTTGGTGATAAAGGTCTGGTCACACACGTTTCCTTGGTGATAAAGGTCTGGTCACACACGTTTCCTTGGTGGTAAAGGTCTGGTGTCACACGTTTCCTTGGTGATTAAGGTCGGGTCACACATGTTTCCTTAACGGTAAAGGTCGGGTCACACACGTTTCCTTGGTGATAAAGGTCTGGTCACACACGTTTCCTTGGTGATAAAGGTCTGGTCACACACGTTTCCTTGGTGGTAAAGGTCGGGTAACACACGTTTCCTTGGTGGTAAAGGTCGGGTCACACACGTTTCCTTGGTGATAATGGTCGGGTCACACACGTTTCCTTGGTGGTAAAGGTCGGGTCACACACGTTTCCTTGGTGATAAAGGTCGGGTCACACATGTTTCCTTGGTGATAAAGGTCTGGTCACACACGTTTCCTTGGTGGTAAAGGTCGGGTCACACACGTTTCCTTGGTGGTAAAGGTCGGGTCACACACGTTTCCTTGGTGATAAAGGTCTGGTCACACACGTTTCCTTGGTGATAAAGGTCTGGTCACACACGTTTCCTTGGTGGTAAAGGTCGGGTCACACACGTTTCCTTGGTGATAAAGGTCTGGTCACACACGTTTCCTTGGTGATAAAGGTCTGGTCACACACGTTTCCTTGGTGGTAAAGGTCGGGTCACACACGTTTCCTTGGTGGTAAAGGTCGGGTCACACACGTTTCCTTGGTGATAAAGGTCGGGTCACACACGTTTCCTTGGTGGTAAAGGTCGGGTCACACACGTTTCCTTGGTGATAAAGGTCTGGTCACACACGTTTCCTTGGTGATAAAGGTCTGGTCACACACGTTTCCTTGGTGATAAAGGTCTGGTCACACACGTTTCCTTGGTGATAAAGGTCTGGTCACACACGTTTCCTTGGTGATAAAGGTCGGGTCACACACGTTTCCTTAACGGTAAAGGTCTGGTGTCACACGTTTCCTTGGTGATAAAGGTCTGGTCACACACGTTTCCTTGGTGATAAAGGTCCGGTGTCACACGTTTCCTTGGTGATAAAGGTCGGGTCATTTAACAGGATAGTAACAAATCCCAACCTCACAACCCCAAACCAGTGGTGTAAAGTACTCAAGTAAAAATACTTTAAAGTACTATTTAAGTAGTTTTTGGGGGTATCAGTACTTTACTCTTAATATTTTTGATATTTTTTTGATATTTTTATATATTTTTATACTTGTACTTTTATTTCACTACATTCCTAAAGAAAATAATATAATTTTTACTCCCTACATTTTCCCTGACACCCAAAAGTACTTATTACATTTTGACAGGAAAATGGTCCAATTCATGCACTAAACAGAGAACATTCCTGGTCATCCCTACTGCCTCTGATCTGGAGGACTCACTAAACAGAGAACATCCCTGGTCATCCCTACTGCCTCTGATCTGGAGGACTCACTAAACAGAGAACATCCCTGGTCATCCCTACTGCCTCTGATCTGGAGGACTCACTAAACAGAGAACATCCCTGGTCATCCCTACTGCCTCTGATCTGGAGGACTCACTAAACAGAGAACATCCCTGGTCATCCCTACTGCCTCTGATCTGGTGGGCTCACTGAACAGAGAACATCCCTGGTCATCCCTACTGCCTCTGATCTGGTGGATTCACTAAACAGAGAACATCCCTGGTCATCCCTACTGCCTCTGATCTGGAGGACTCACTAAACAGAGAACATCCCTGGTCATCCCTACTGCCTCTGATCTGGTGGACTCACTAAACAGAGAACATCCCTGGTCATCCCTACTGCCTCTGATCTGGTGGACTCACTGAACAGAGAACATCCCTGGTCATCCCTACTGCCTCTGATCTGGAGGACTCACTAAACAGAGAACATCCCTGGTCATCCCTACTGCCTCTGATCTGGAGGACTCACTAAACAGCGAACATCCCTGGTCATCCCTACTACCTCTGATCTGGTGGACTCACTGAACAGAGAACATCCCTGGTCATCCCTACTGCCTCTGATCTGGTGGATTCACTAAACAGAGAACATCCCTGGTCATCCCTACTGCCTCTGATCTGGTGGACTCACTGAACAGAGAACATCCCTGGTCATCCCTACTGCCTCTGATCTGGAGGACTCACTAAACAGAGAACATCCCTGGTCAGCCCTACTGCCTCTGATCTGGAGGACTCACTAAACAGAGAACATCCCTGGTCATCCCTACTGCCTCTGATCTGGTGGACTCACTGAACAGAGAACATCCCTGGTCATCCCTACTGCCTCTGATCTGGAGGACTCACTAAACAGAGAACATCCCTGGTCATCCCTACTGCCTCTGATCTGAAGGACTCACTAAACAGCGAACATCCCTGGTCATCCCTACTGCCTCTGATCTGGTGGATTCACTAAACAGAGAACATCCCTGGTCATCCCTACTGCCTCTGATCTGGTGGACTCACTGAACAGAGAACATCCCTGGTCACCCCTACTGCCTCTGATCTGGAGGACTCACTAAACAGAGAACATCCCTGGTCAGCCCTACTGCCTCTGATCTGGTGGACTCACTGAACAGAGAACATCCCTGGTCATCCCTACTGCCTCTGATCTGGTGGACTCACTAAACACAAATGCTTCATTTGTACATGATGTCTGAGTGTTGGAGTGAGCCCCTGTCTATCTTCCAAATATAATTGTAATAATTTTCTGGTTTGCTTTAATATAAGGAATTTGAAATGATTTATACTTTCACTTTGGATTGCTTAAAGTAAAGATACCTTAAAATTAGAAAATGACTCAAGTAAAAGTGAAAGTCACCCAGTAAAATACTACTTGAGAAAAAGTCTAAAAGTATTTGGTTTAAATAAATATACTTAAGAATCAAAAGTAAATGCAGTTGCTAAAATATACTTATATATACTTATATATACTTATACTCAAGTATGACAATTTAGTACTTTTTCCACCGCTGCCCACACTGTTCACACACCTCTTGTTGGCGGAAAGAAAATGTTGCTGTTTTAAAGTTAATTTCCTGCAATTCTACGCATTATGTGTTTATACGATGTCAGGGGTCGAAGCCCAACCGAGTAAAAAATAAATAAATGAACATAGAGAATGGAAGAAAGTCATTCATGAATGTGTTTCAAAACATCTATAAGCGCTCATACAACGAGCTGTGAATTTGAGTGTGATATTTGTCTGTTTTGAATTGAAACTTGTCAGTAAACGCGTTTTAGGGAAGTTTTACAGGTTGCGTTCAAGGCAGTCTTACTACTACAGTCGCGCTGCGCTGATTATTAGACATATTAGACAATTTCTCAAGTGTTCAGCGGCGCGATTACGATGAACGCATCCATTTGTTTAAGGGGAGGGGTTGTGTAACCGTATGAAAAGGCAGAAAACTTTCTTTCTACAAAAATATTTTTAGTAGTTCAGAGTTTCGCTTTGACTCTTTTCTACCCAGTGCCCTGTAAAGATTCCCCGGACAGAGAGATCGGTGAAATGGCGAGCAAGAAGGCAGTTTTGTTCAATCTGTGGGGTGTCGTGGTTTCTCCCAGACCCGCAGAAACTTTCCTCAAATTCGAAGAGACCCACAAACTCCCCAGGTAGGAATGCATATTTTCCAGGGGTGAGAGAGAGTGCAGAGTGCTGGCAGACACTAAAACTGTACACGCATACTTGAAACATAACATCGCCTTTCTAGGGAGTTTTTCCTATCCACCGTGCTTCTACACCTGCATTACTTGCTGTTTTGGGGGTTTTAGGCTGGGTTTCTGTACAGGACTTTGTAACATCTGCTGATGTGTAAGAATGGCTTTATAAATCAAATTTGATTGATTGATTATACAAGCATGTCCTAACTGAAATGATAGTTTTACGGCAGTCTCTGCTACGTTCTGCGGACTGTCGGGAATAGCCCCTTTATTGCGGCCCCTTTTTCCTTGTTCCGAATCAATCTGCGAACGGTTTTTACAAAAAGAAATCCATCCAAAATTGCTCTAAACTTCTACAGACAGCAGTGGTGTAGCGCAGTTTCGCGGACCCCGCAAGTTCGGAACAAGCCTCCCCAACCAATAATAATAAATTAAACATTGCCATGGGTACAGATACATTTTTGTTGTTGTAGATAAATTCATGTTATTTTACACATTTTGCCATAAGGGTGTTTTAGCGCTCAGGGATTCTTGAAAGATGGGACAATCTCAACTTTTTCCCACACAAAATATTTGTCTTAATTTAACCTAATTTGGAATATATATTTTTGATAGACCAAATTATCAGCGATCACAGCAAAGGAAGAACCTCCCCTGCACAAATGTATTCTTAAATACATCTAACGGGATTTATGTCAACTCTGTCAGACACCATCAAAGGCTCGTAGATTTTTTTTTTTACAATTATTGTCCAAAGGCCTTGATTGTTTAATTATAACAGTAGATTATTCACATATGTAATACAAATCTCCAAACTTATATATTTGTTTTGTTTTATAGTATTATTAAATGATTCAGGGTTTATTTTGTTAGCATTTTTTGGGGCAAATTTTTCAAGATTTCGAACATAAAACAACGTTTTATAATGCAAATGTTATCCCTTTGGTCGAGAACAGCAAATGCAGTGCATTCGCAAAGTATTCAGACCCCTTGACTTTTTTTTTCCACATTACAGCCTTATTCTAAAATGTATTCAATTATTATTTTTCTCATCAATCTACACACAATAGCATCTAATGACAAAGCAAAAACATTCAAATTTTTTTGCGTTTCTTATTTACATAAAAGTATTTAGACATTTTGCTATGAGACTCGAAATTGAGTTCAAATCCTTATGGTATAGCTGACTATGTTCTTTCCAAGATTCATTTCGTATTTTAGACAAATGTGACCAAATCTCCAGACACATCTTTTAGGAATCACATTTTTTTTTAGATAAATATTGTTTAGAGTCACAGAGGGAAACTACATACCATCATTTATCGGTTAATATCTTTGTTTTATATTTAAAACACTTTTTTTGGGGGGGGGGGGGGGGGGGTTTGAAATTGGGATTCTTTGGACAAGGGCATTTCCATGTAAAATCTAATATTTTCCCTTATAAAATTCCCCTAAATTTACATTTTAATCTCAAATAATGCAACAAAATAATATCCCTGCCGGACAAGGATTCTCCCGACTTTCAAGAATCCAAATGTCCTGCTATTCTACACATTTTGCCATCAGTCTAAGATTTGTTGTTGTTGTTGTTTTAAAGCTAATTTGCTGTAATAATATGCCAGTGACAGACAGATAAGATTGTGCAATATGTTTGTTTATGTTGTGGTTTAGTGGTTTTCTGGAGAAGCTGGTGACAAACGAGGACAGCGCCATGCAACGTGCAGAGAGGGGCAAACTCTCCCTCTCTCAGGTGAGTTACGCACACACACACGCACCCACACACACACGTACGCACGCACACACGCACGCACACACACACGCACGCGCACACGCACACACACGTACGCACGCACACACACACGCACGCACGCACGTACACACACACACACACACAGGTCGCCTAAACAGACAAATAATGTCAAGTTCAAACTATTAACATGGTCAGAACTCAGTTACCAAGATGTTAACTCCAAAAGTTAAAGATCTTGATCATTGTTTCCTCAGTGACCCCTAGAACTGGTACAAACACAAATTATATAGCCTATATTATAATCCATGGAAATTGATTATTGAAATGTGTCTTCTATTTGAAATGTGTCTTCTATTTGGAATGTGTCTTCTATTTGAAATGTGTCTTCTATTTATTTGGAATGTGTCTTCTATTTGAAATGTGTCTTCTATTTGAAATGTGTCTTCTATTTGGAATGTGTCTTCTATTTGAAATGTGTCTTCTATTTGAAATGTGTCTTCTATTTGAAATGTGTCTTCTATTTGAAATGTGTCTTCTATTTGAAATGTGTCTTCTATTTGAAATGTGTCTTCTATTTGGAATGTGTCTTCTATTTGAAATGTGTCTTCTATTTTAAATGTGTCTTCTATTTGGAATGTGTCTTCTATTTGAAATGTGTCTTCTATTGAAATGAGTCTTCTGTTGAAATGTGTCTTCTATTTGAAATATGCCTTCCATGGAAATGAGTCTTCTGTTGAAATGTGTCTTCTATTTGAAATATGCCTTCCATGGAAAGGATTGCATCACCTTGTGATGACACGTGTGTGTGTGTGTGTGTGTGTGTGTGTGTGTGTGTGTGTGTGTGTGTGTGTGTGTGTGTGTGTGTGTGTGTGTGTGTGTGTGTGTGTGTGTGTGTAGATGATCCCAGAGCTTGATGCAGAGTGTGTGAGTGCAGCATCAGATCAGAAGGTCAGTCTTCCTGCTGGGTTCTCTGTTAAGAGCCTGTTGGAGGAACTCAGAGACTCAACCACCGTCAACAAACACATTCTGCAGACCGTAGCTACGCTCCGCAGACAAGGTAACACACACACACACGCACATCTGACACACACCATGTACACTCTAAGGTCACATGCCTAGTCCCGCGTCCTTGTGTTGTCTGTCAGGGTTATTGACAGGTGTGTTGGCCAACCAGTGGGTGGATGACAGTGGGTGTGGAGATAGCTCTGGCCGTCTCCTCTCTCTGCTGGGCGGCCATTTTGATGTGGTGCTACAGTCCTGTCGTACCGGCCTCAGGGTCCCAGAGGCCGACCTGTTCATCTCCGCTCTCAAACAGCTGGGAGTGCCTCCGAAACAGGTGCACCCACGCACACACACACACAATCTGACTTGTCATCACTTCTCACTTGTGAGAAGCAAGAATGCAAGAATTTCCATGGAAGGCAAATTTCAATTGAAGACACATTACCAGAGAAGATACATTACCATGGAAGAGACATTACCATAGAAGAGACATTACCATAGAAGAGACATTACCATAGAAGAGATATTACCATAGAAGAGATATTACCATAGAAGGCTATTGACATAGAAGAGGCATTACCATAGAAGAGACAGAGAAGAGACATTACCATAGAAGGCTATTACCATAGAAGAGACATAGAAGAGACATTACCATAGAAGAGATATTACCATAGAAGCGACATTACCATAGAAGACTATTACCATAGAAGAGACATAGAAGAGACATTACCATAGAAGGGACATAGAAGAGACATTACCATAGAAGAGACATAGAAAATATATTACCATGGAAGAGACACAGAAGAGACATTACCATAGAAGAGACATAGAAGAGACAATACCATAGAAGAGACATTACCATAGAAGAGACACAGAAGAGACATTACCATAGAATAGACATAGAAGTGACATTACCATAGAAAAGACATTACCATAGAATAGACATAGAAGAGACATTACCATAGAAGAGACATTACCATAGAAGAGACATAGAAGAGACATTGCCATAGAATAGACATTACCATAGAATATACATTACCATAGAAGAGATATTACCATAGAATAGACATAGAAGTGACATTACCATAGAAGAGATATTACCATAGAAGAGACATATAAGAGAAATTGCCGTAGAAGAGACATTACCATAGAAGGCTATTGCCATAGAAGAGACATTACCATAGAAGAGACATAGAAGAGACATTACCATAGAAGAGACATTACCATAGAAGAGACATTACCTTAGAAGAGACATTACCATAGAAGAGACATAGAAGCGACATTACCATAAAAGAGATATTACCATAGAAGAGACATAGACGAGACATTACCATAGAAGAGACATAGAAAAGACATTGCCATAGAAGCACCATAGAAGAGACATTACCATAGAAGAGATATTACCATAGAAGCGACATTACCATAGAGGAGACATTACCATAGAAGACTATTACCATAGAAGAAACATAGAAGAGACATTACCATAGAAGAGACATTACCATAGAAGAGACATTACCATAGAGGAGACATTACCATAGAAGACTATTACCATAGAAGAAACATAGAAGAGACATTACCATAGAAGAGACATAGAAGAGACATAGAAGAGACATTACCATAGAAGAGACATAGAAGAGACATAGAAGAGACTTTACCATAGAAGAGACACAGAAGAGACATTACCATAGAATAGACATAGAAGTGACATTACCATAGAGACATTGCCATATAAGAGACATAGAAGTGACATTACCATAGAAGAGACATTACCATAGAAAAGACATTACCATAGAATAGACATAGAAGAGACATTACCGTAGAAAAGACATTACCATAGAAGAGACATAGAAGAGACATTGCCATAGAAGAGACATTACCATAGAAGAGACATTGCCATAGAAGAGACATTACCATAGAATATACATTACCATAGAATAGACATAGAAGTGACATTACCATAGAAGAGATATTACCATAGAAGAGACATAGAAGATAAATTGCCGCAGAAGAGACATTACCATAGAAGTGACATTACCATAGAAGAGACATTACCATAGAGGAGACATTACCATAGAAGACTATTACCATAGAAGAAACATAGAAGAGACATTACCATAGAAGAGACATAGAAGAGACATAGAAGAGACATTACCATAGAAGAGACATAGAAGAGCCATTACCATAGAAGAGACATAGAAGAGACATTGCCATAGAATAGACATTACCATAGAAGACACATTACCATAGAAGAGACATTACCATAGAACACACAATACCATAGAAGCGACATTACCATAGAAGCGACATTACCATAGAAGAGACATAGAAGAGACATTACCATAGAAGATACATTACTGTAGAATAGACATTACTATAGAAAAGACATAGAAAAGACATTACCATAGAAGAGACATAGAAAAGACATTACCATAGAAGAGACATTACTGTAGAAGCGACATTACTATAGAATAGACAGAATAGACATTACCATAGAAAAGACATTACCATAGAAAAGACATTACCATAGAAGACACAATACCATAGAAGAGACATTACCATAGAAGACACAATACATTAGAATAGACATTACCATAGAAAAGACATTACCATGGAATAGACATTACCATAGAAGACAGTAAATTACATGTGTGCACATACATTATCTTATTATGTAAATGTCATCAAATTAGCAACAACTCCTGACATCAATGTCTTGGAGTCACTGCTCGGAGCTCCCATGGAAAACATGAAATCGTCTGTCATAGTAGCTGCTACAGTGCTTACATTCCTAACACCATCCACACCCCTTCCTTTACACAACTCTGTCTGCACACGACCTGAGAAACCCCATCTGACCTTCCTGTGTTGAGTCGCTCTCAGCTACTCTATCTCTCTTCCTCCCTCTATCTATCTATCATTCTCCCTTCTCTCCTCCTCCTTCTCTCTTCTCTCTTCTCTTCTCTCCTCCTCCTCTCTTCTCTTCTCTTCTCTTCTCTTCTCTTCTCTTCTCTCCTCCAACCTCTTCCCTTCTCTTGCCTCTCCTCTTATTTCTCTCCTCCTTCTCTCTTCTCTCTTCTCTCCTCCCTCTTCTCTCCTCCCCCTCTTCTCTTCTCTCCTCTCCTTTCTCTCCTCCTCCTTCTCTCTTCTCTCTTCTCTTCTCTTCTCTCCTCTCCTTTCTCTCCTCCCCCTTCTCTCTTCTCTCCTCCTCCTTCTCTCTTCTCCCTTCTCTTCTCTTCTCTCCTCCCCCTTCTCTCCTCTTCTCTCCCTTCTCTCCTCCCCCTTCTCTCTTCTCTCTTCTCTCTTCCCTCTTCTCCTCCTCCCCCTCTTCTCTTCTCTCCTCCCCCTTCTCTCTCCTCCCCCTTCTCTCTTCTCTCCTCCTTCTCTCTTCTCTCTTCTCGTCTCTTCCCCCTTCTCTCCTCCCCCTTCTCTCCTCCCTCTTCTCTCCTCCCTCTTCTCTCCTCTCTCTTCTCTCTTCTCTTCTCTCCTCCCTCTTCTCTCCTCCCCCTCTTCTCTTCTCTCCTCACCCTTCTCTCTTCTCTCCTCCTTCTCTCTTCTCATCTTCTCCCCCTTCTCTCCTCTTCTCCCCCTTCTCTCCTCCCCCTTCTCTCCTCTTCTCCCCCTTCTCTGCTCCCCCTTCTCTCTTCTCCTCCCCATTCTCTCCTCTCCCTTCTCTCTTCTCCTCCCCCTCCTTTTCCTCCTTTTCTTCTTCTTCCTCTGTCCCTCCCTCCTCTCCTCTCCTTTTTCAAACTAACCCTAGACCATTTTGGTGTTATAAGTGGACAGCTGACCTGTCAGTCTGTATTTCAGGCTCTGTGGTTGGCTGATGATGAGAAGGGGGTGGGAGCAGCAGAGGCATTAGGGATGACAGCTGTTTTGGTGAAGGACCTGCCTGAAGCTATGAAACAAGTAGAGACCTTCACTGGAGTGCAGGTAACACACACACACACCAACGTGTTGGAACTTTTGTTGTCCGTAAAAATGTCTGTGAGTAGGTGACGATTATTTAGCAGATTTGCAGTAATCAGCTGTCAGATTTGTTATCACAGACACCCCGATACACTCGCCTGCTGCATCATTCCAATCCCCCGTTTTGATTTGGTGTGTGTGTGTGTGTGTGTGTGTGTGCGTGTGCGTGTGTGTGTGTGTGTGTGTTGTGTTGTGTGTGTTTTCCAGGCTGTAACAGGGGAAATCTACCCAGCCTCTTGCAACCCAGGAGAAGTTTCTCATGGATATGTCACCGTCAAGGTAACAACTCCCCCCCACAAACACACACACAGCACAGACAATGCTGTATGTAGAAGAACACGTGTACATGATTACACAGTGTTCTTGAAGCTTGTTCTCACTCTCTCTCTTTTCCCCTCTCTCTCTGTTTCTCCGTCTCTGTCTCTCTCTCTCTCCCTCTCTCTCTCTCTCTTTCCCTCTCTTTCTCTCTCTCTTTCCCTCTCTCTTTCCCTCTCTCTATTTCCCTCTCTCTATTTCCCTCTGTCTCTCTCTGTCTCTCTCTCTCTCTCTCTCCTGCATTTAATTCAAATCAAGGGGCTTTATTGTCATGGGAAACATATGTTTACTTTGCCAAAGCAAGTGAAATCGATAATAAACAAAAGTGAAATAAACAATAAAAAATGAACAGTAAACAGACTCACAGAAGTTCCAAAAGAATGAAGACATTTTGAATGTCGTATTATGTCTATATACGGTGTTGTAATGATGTGCAAATAGTTAAAGTACAAAAGGGAAAATAAATCAACATAAATATTGGTTGTATTTACAATGGTGTTTGTTCATCACTGGTTTCCCTTTTCTTGTGGCAACAGGTCACAAATCTTGCTGCTGTGATGTCACACTGTGGTATTTCACCCAGTAGATATGGGAGTTTATCAAAATTGGATTTGTTTTCTAATTAGTTGTGGGTCTGTGTAATCTGAGGGAAATATGTGTCTCTAATATGGTCATACATTGGGCAGGAGGTTAGGATGTGCAGCTCAGTTTCCACCTCATTTTGTGGGCGGTGAGCACATAGCCTGTCTTCTCTTGAGAGCCAGGTCTGCCTACGGCAGGATTTCTCAATAGCAAGGCTTTGCTCACTGAGTGTACATAGTCAAAGCTTTCCTTAATTGTGGGTCAGTCACAGTGGTCAGGTATTCTGCCACTGTGTCATCTCTCTGCTTAGGGCCAAATAGCATTCTAGTTTGATCAATTTTTTTGTTAATTCTTTCCAATGTATCAAGTAATTATCTTTTTGTTTTCTCATGATTAGGCTGGGTCTAATTGTGTTTCTGTCCTGGGGCTCTGTGGGGTGTGTTTGTGTTTGTGAACAGAGCCCCAGGATCAGCTCGCTTAGGGGACTCTTCTCCAGGTTCATTTCTCTGTAGGTGATGGCTCTGTGGGGTGTGTTTGTGTTTGTGAACAGAGCCCCAGGATCAGCTCGCTTAGGGGACTCTTCTCCAGGTTCATCTCTCTGTAGGTGATGGCTCTGTAGGGTGTGTTTGTGTTTGTGAACAAAGCCCCAGGACCAGCTCGCTTAGGGGACTCTTCTCCAGGTTAATTTCTCTGTAGGTGATGGCTCTGTGGGGTGTGTTTGTGTTTGTGAACAGAGCCCCAGGATCAGCTCGCTTAGGGGACTCTTCTCCAGGTTCATTTCTCTGTAGGTGATGGCTCTGTGGGGTGTGTTTGTGTTTGTGAACAGAGCCCCAGGATCAGCTTGCTTAGGGGACTCTTCTCCAGGTTAATTTCTCTGTAGGTGATGGCTCTGTGGGGTGTGTTTGTGTTTGTGAACAGAGCCCCAGGATCAGCTCGCTTAGGGGACTCTTCTCCAGGTTCATTTCTCTGTAGGTGATGGCTCTGTGGGGTGTGTTTGTGTTTGTGAACAGAGCCCCAGGATCAGCTTGCTTAGGGGACTCTTCTCCAGGTTCATTTCTATGTAGGTGATGGCTCTGTGGGGTGTGTTTGAGTTTCTGAACAGAGCCCCAGGATCAGCTCGCTTAGGGGACTCTTTTCCAGGTTCATCTCTCTGTAGGTGATGGCTCTGTGGGGTGTGTTTGTGTTTGTGAACAGAGCCCCAGGACCAGCTTGCTTAGGGGACTCTTCTCCAGGTTAATTTCTCTGTAGGTGATGGCTCTGTGGGGTGTGTTTGTGTTTGTGAACAGAGCCCCAGGATCAGCTCGCTTAGGGGACTCTTCTCCAGGTTCATTTCTCTGTAGGTGATGGCTCTGTGGGGTGTGTTTGTGTTTGTGAACAGAGCCCCAGGATCAGCTCGCTTAGGGGACTCTTCTCCAGGTTCATTTCTCTGTAGGTGATGGCTCTGTGGGGTGTGTTTGTGTTTGTGAACAGAGCCCCAGGATCAGCTCGCTTAGGGGACTCTTCTCCAGGTTCATCTCTCTGTAGGTGATGGCTCTGTGGGGTGTGTTTGTGTTTGTGAATAAAGCCCCAGGACCAGCTCGCTTAAGGGACTCTTCTCCAGGTTCATTTCTCTGTAGGTGATGGCTCTGTGGGGTGTGTTTGTGTTTGTGAACAGAGCCCCAGGATCAGCTCGCTTAGGGGACTCTTCTCCAGGTTCATCTCTCTGTAGGTGATGGCTCTGTGGGGTGTGTTTGTGAACAGAGCCCCAGGACCAGCTTGCTTAGGGGACTCTTCTCCAGGTTCATCTCTCTGTAGGTGATGGCTCTGTGGGGTGTGTTTGTGTTTGTGAACAGAGCCCCAGGATCAGCTCGCTTAGGGGACTCTTCTCCAGGTTCATTTCTCTGTAGGTGATGGCTCTGTGGGGTGTGTTTGTGTTTGTGAACAGAGCCCCAGGATCAGCTTGCTTAGGGGACTCTTCTCCAGGTTCATTTCTCTGTAGGTGATGGCTCTGTGGGGTGTGTTTGTGTTTGTGAACAGAGCTCCAGGATCAGCTCGCTTAGGGGACTCTTCTCCAGGTTCATCTCTCTGTAGGTGATGGTTCTGTGGGGTGTGTTTGTGAACAGAGCCCCAGGACCAGCTTGCTTAGGGGACTCTTCTCCAGGTTCATCTCTCTGTAGGTGATGGCTCTGTGGGGTGTGTTTGTGTTTGTGAACAGAGCCCCAGGATCAGCTCGCTTAGGGGACTCTTCTCCAGGTTCATTTCTCTGTAGGTGATGGCTCTGTGGGGTGTGTTTGTGTTTGTGAACAGAGCCCCAGGACCAGCTCGCTTAGGGGACTCTTCTCCAGATTCATTTCTCTGTAGGTGATGGCTCTGTGGGGTGTGTTTGTGTTTGTGAACAGAGCCCCAGGACCAGCTTGCTTAGGGGACTCTTCTCCAGGTAAATTTCTCTGTAGGTGATGGCTCTGTGGGGTGTGTTTGTGTTTGTGAACAGAGCCCCAGGACCAGCTTGCTTAGGGGACTCTTCTCCAGGTTCATCTCTCTGTAGGTGATGGCTCTGTGGGGTGTGTTTGTGTTTGTGAACAGAGCCCCAGGATCAGCTCGCTTAGGGGACTCTTCTCCAGGTTCATTTCTCTGTAGGTGATGGCTCTGTGGGGTGTGTTTGTGTTTGTGAACAGAGCCCCAGGACCAGCTTGCTTAGGGGACTCTTCTCCAGGTTCATTTCTCTGTAGGTGATGGCTCTGTGGGGTGTGTTTGTGTTTGTGAACAGAGCCCCAGGACCAGCTCGCTTAGGGGACTCTTTTCCAGATTCATTTCTCTGTAGGTGATGGCTCTGTGGGGTGTGTTTGTGTTTGTGAACAGAGCCCCAGGACCAGCTTGCTTAGGGGACTCTTCTCCAGGTTCATTTCTCTGTAGGTGATGGCTCTGTGGGGTGTGTTTGTGTTTGTGAACAGAGCCCCAGGACCAGCTTGCTTAGGGGACTCTTCTCCAGGTTCATCTCTCTGTAGGTGATGGCTCTGTGGGGTGTGTTTGTGTTTGTGAACAGAGCCCCAGGATCAGCTCGCTTAGGGGACTCTTCTCCAGGTTCATTTCTCTGTAGGTGATGGCTCTGTGGGGTGTGTTTGTGTTTGTGAACAGAGCCCCAGGACCAGCTCGCTTAGGGGACTCTTCTCCACATTCATTTCTCTGTAGGTGATGGCTCTGTGGGGTGTGTTTGTGTTTGTGAACAGAGCCCCAGGACCAGCTTGCTTAGGGGACTCTTCTCTAGGTTCATTTCTCTGTAGGTGATGGCTCTGTGGGGTGTGTTTGTGTTTGTGAACAGAGCCCCAGGACCAGCTTGCTTAGGGGACTCTTCTCCAGGTTCATTTCTCTGTAGGTGATGGCTTTGTTGTGGAAGGTTTGGACCTTTTAGGTGGTTTGTAGAATTTAACTTCTCTTTTTCTGGATTTTGATAATTACCGTAGTAGTAATTATCTTTTAGTGATTAAAAGATATCGGTGATCCAATACGTCCAAGACGAATGAAGTCAAGCACCCTGTCATTCTCTCCAAAGACCTTCACATATCTACACTTATCCACATACATCAACAAACAGGACACGATGGAAGGAACCACGTGCTCTCACTTCTACGTCAAAGGTCTTGGATCACCAAGTCAAACTCTGCAGCAAGGAAGATCATCTCAGAGTGTGTTGTGTGCAGAAGGCGAAGAGGCCAGATTGGTGAGCAGAAGATGGCAGATTTGCCACTTGAAAGGATCGTGCCAGACATCCCACCATTTACCAATGTAGGTGTGGATTACTTTGGTCCTCTAGAAATCAGAAAAGAAAGAGGAAATGTGAAAAAATTATTTAGAAGAGGACAAGTACAACACGTACGATCTGATAATGGGACTAACTTCATTGGTTCTGAGAGAGAACTCAGAGAAGCTCTATCTGCTTTAAACCAAGGCAAGATGCTCTACTTCAGGCAAGATGCTCTACTTCCCCCCCGGGGGCCGTCCCAACATGGAGGAGTCTAGGAAAGGCTCATTGGGATGATTCGCCAGGTGCTCCATTCTCTCTTGACACGGATTTGTGTATCATCCCCATAAGAAGATGTACAGTGCCTTGCGAAAGTATTCGGCCCCCTTGAACTTTGCGACCTTTTGCCACATTTCAGGCATCAAACATAAAGATATAAAACTGTATTTTTTTGTGAAGAATCAACAACAAGTGGGACACAATCATGAAGTGGAACCACATTTATTGGATATTTCAAACTTTTGTAACAAATCAAAAACTGAAAAATTGGGCGTGAAAATTATTTTGAAGAGGACAAGTACAACACGTACGATCTGATAATGGGACTAACTTCATTGGTTCTGAGAGAGAACTCAGAGAAGCTCTATCTGCTTTAAACCAAGGCAAGATGCTCTACTTCAGGCAAGATGCTCTACTTCCCCCCCCGGGGCCGTCCCAACATGGAGGAGTCTAGGAAAGGCTCATTGGGATGATTCACCAGGTGCTCCATTCTGTCCTGAAACAACAGAGCCTAGATGAGGAGCAGTACAGGTGACCAGGAAGGGCTAGATGAGGAGCACACCATGCTGTGTGAAGTTGAGGCTTTTCTAAACAGCCACCCAATCACCACGGTAACCAACAGGATCTAGAAGCTCTCACCCCAAATCACAATTTACTGTTAAAGTCAAATCTTGTTCTACCCTCTGGGAAGTTCATTTCTTTTGAAACGACATTGTTTTGGAAGAGATGGACAGTGACTCTTGTGACTCTTGCAGGAAAGACAAAAGTGGGGTAAAGTGAAAACGCAGCTTCCGCGAAGGAGATGTGGTTCTGGTCATGAAGCCCACGGCACCACGTAGTGCCTGGATACTTGGAAAGGTTGTTGAGACCAAGCCTGATTCCAAGGGGTTACTAGGTGTAGTACACCTGAAGACAAGAAGCAACATTATAGAAAGACCAATATCCAAGATCTGCCTACTCCAAGAAGGTGAGAGGAAGAGGAAGCCCCCTTCAAGTAAATACCTCTACAGGATCGGTGCCCCTCCCACCCGCGGAAAGGCTGAGTTAACGTAGGCTAATGTGATTAGCATGAGATTGTAAGTAACAAGAACATTTCCCAGGAGATAGACATATCTGATATTGGCAGAAAGCTTAAATTCTTGTTAATCTCATTGCACTGTCCAATTTATAGTAGCCATTACAGTGAAAGAATACCATGCTATTGTTTGAGGAGAGTGCACAGTTATGAACTTGAACATGTTTTAATAAACCAATTAGGCACATTTGGGCAGTAATGATACAACATTTTGAACAAAAATGCAATGGTTCTTTGAATCAGTCTAAAGCTTTGCACTTACACTGCTGCCATCTAGTGGCCATAATATAAATTGCTCCTGGGCTGGAATAATACATTATGGCCTTTCTCTTGCATTTCAAAGATGATTGTAAAAAATTTAAAAAACATTTTACTACATCTGTTATATTCTCTTACATTAATTTCACATTTCGACAAACTTCAAAGTGTTGGTACCAAGAAATGGTACCAATAATATGCATATCCTTGCTTCAGGTCCTGAGCTACAGGCAGTTAAATTAGGATATGTAATTTTAGGAGAAAATGCCCTGCTGTTACTGTCCACCCCATCTACATTTGAGTCACGCAGGAAATGACAAACTGGGTGCTACAGGATGCTGCCATGTACGACCCGTCAACCTATGACAGAGTTTACCTTGTTATAGGCTGAGCTGGGGCTAAACTATGACAGAGTTTACCTTGTTATAGGCTGAGCTGGGGCTAATCTATGACAGAGTTTACCTTGTTATAGGCTGAGCTAGGGCTAAACTATGACAGAGTTTACCTTGTTATAGGCTGAGCTAGGGCTAAACTATGACAGAGTTTACCTTGTTATAGGCTGAGCTGGGGCTAACTGGTTGTTATGGGCTGAACTGAGGCTAACTGGTTGTTATGGGCTGAGCTGGGGCTAACTGGTTGTTATGGGCTGAACTGAGGCTAACTGGTTGTTATGGGCTGAGCTGGGGCTAACTGGTTGTTATGGGCTGAACTGAGGCTAACTGGTTGTTATGGGCTGAACTGAGGCTAACTGGTTGTTATGGGCTGAACTGAGGCTAACTGGTTGTTATGGGCTGAACTGAGGCTAACTGGTTGTTATGGGCTGAACTGAGGCTAACTGGTTGTTATGGGCTGAACTGAGGCTAACTGGTTGTTATGGGCTGAACTGAGGCTAACTGGTTGTTATGGGCTGAACTGGGGCTAACTGGTTGTTATGGGCTGAACTGAGGCTTACTGGTTGTTATGGGCTGAGCTGGGGCTAACTGGTTGTTATGGGCTGAACTGAGGCTAACTGGTAGTTATGGGCTGAACTGAGGCTAACTGGTTGTTATGGGCTGAACTGAGGCTAACTGGTTGTTATGGGCTGAACTGGGGCTAACTGGTTGTTATGGGCTGAACTGAGGCTTACTGGTTGTTATGGGCTGAGCTGGGGCTAACTGGTTGTTATGGGCTGAACTGAGGCTAACTGGTTGTTATGGGCTGAACTGAGGCTAAATTGTGGTAACCTCTGATCCTGCAGATCATCCCTCCATGATGACACAAACACAAACACATAGCATAGTTTCTTTTCACATCGTTTCTGTCCTAAGTCAGTGAACAGTTAGGGTCCGGTGTGTAGGAGCCATTTTGGCCTGTTTATGAGTTGTGTATATGTTGTCTGTCAAATAGTTTAAAAAAAAACTGTTTTGTACACTAGAGGGCACTATATTGTTGGGGTCATGGGTCACTGGTCTCGTGTGCATATACAGTGGGGCAAAAAAGTATTTAGTCAGCCACCAATTGTGCACGTTCTCCCACTTAAAAAGATGAGAGAGGCCTGTAATTTTCATCATAGGTACACTTCAACTATGACAGACAAAATATGAAAAAAAATCCAGAAAATCACATTTTTTATGAATTTATTTGCAAATTATGGTGGAAAACTTTTGTTATTGACCAGATACTTATTTATCTCAATACTTTGTTATATACCCTTTGTTTAATTAAAAAAAATATATTTTACCTTTATTTAACCAGGCAAGTCAGTTAAGAACAAATTCTTATTTTCAATGATGGCCTAGGAACAGTGGGTTAACTGCCTGTTCAGGGGCAGAACGACAGATTTGTACCTTGTCAGCTCGGGGATTCGAACTTGCAAACTTTCGGTTACTAGTCCAACCTGCCGCCCCAGGGTAGCCTAGTGGTGTTGGCAATGACAGAGGTCAAACGTTTTCTGTAAGTCTTCACAAGGTTTTCACACACTGTTGCTGGTATTTTGGCCCATTTCTCCATGCAGATCTCCTCTAGAGCAGTGATGTTTTGGGGCTGTTACTGGGCAACACAGACTTTCAACTCCCTCCAAAGATTTTCTATGGGGTTGAGATCTGGAGACTGGCTAGGCCACTCCAGGACCTTGAAATGCTTCTTACGAAGCCACTCCTTCGTTGCCCGGGCGGTGTGTTTGGGATCATTGTCATGCTGAAAGACCCAGCCACGTTTCATCTTCAATGCCCTTGCTGATGGAAGGAGGTTTTCACTCAAAATCTCACGATACATGGCCCCATTCATTCTTTCCTTTACACGGATCAGTTGTCCTGGTCCCTTTGCAGAAAAAAGCCCCAAAGCATGATGTTTCCACCCCCATGCTTCACAGTAAGTATGGTGTTCTTTGGATGCAACTCAGCATTCTTTGTCCTCCAAACACGACGAGTTGAGTTTTTACCAAAAAGTTATATTTTGGTTTCATCTGACGATATGACATTCTCCCAATCTTCTTCTGGATCATCCACATGCTCTCTAGCAAACTTCAGACGGGCCTGGACATGTACTGGCTTAAGCAGGGGGACACATCTGGCACTGCAGGATTTGAGTCCCTGGCAGCGTAGTGTGTTACTGATGGTAGGCTTTGTTACTTTGGTCCCAGCTCTCTGCAGGTCATTCACTAGGTCCCCCCGTGTGGTTCTGGGATTTTTGCTCACCGTTCTTGTGATCATTTTGACCCCACAGGTGAGATCTTGCGTGGAGCCACAGATCAAGAGAGATTATCAGTGGTCTTGTATGTCTTCCATTTCCTAATAATTGCTCCCACAGTTGATTTCTTCAAACCAAGCTACTTACCTATTGCAGATTCAGTCTTCCCAGCCTGGTGCAGGTCTACAATTTTGTTTCTGGTGTCCTTTGACAGCTCTTTGGTCTTGCCCATAGTGGAGTTTGGAGTGTGACTGTTTGAGGTTGTGGACAGGTGTCTTTTATACTGATAACAAGTTCAAACAGGTGCCATTAATACAGGTAACGAGTGGAGGACAGAGGGGCCTCTTAAAGAAGAAGTTACAGGTCTGTGAGAGCCAGAAATCTTGCTTGTTTGTAGGTGACCAAATACTTATTTTCCACCATAATTTGCAACAAAAAATGCTCATTTTGTCTGTCATAGTTGAATTGTACCTATGATGGAAATTACAGGCCTCTCTCACCTTTTTAAGTGGGAGAACTTGCACAATTGGTGGCTGACTAAATACTTTTTTGCCCCACTGTAGGTAGCACAGGTGACCAGGAAGGGTTAGTACAGGTGAGAGGAAAGGTTAACACAGGTGACCAGGAAGGGTTAG
>NC_034180.2:50572705-50592705 GCF_002021735.2 Oncorhynchus kisutch | reverse complement strand
CTGGATTTGGAGATTTTCTACCATTTGTCCTTGCAGAATTTTTCAAGTTCTGTTGAGTTGTAATCAAAAGGAGAGACTTTAGATTTCTTCAAAACAATCAAACTGTATTATTTAATTACTGCAGTAATGGAGCTGGTCGGTCATCACCCCTGGAGGTGATCACTGGGAACTCAACCAGCTGGTCGGTCATCACCCCTGGAGGTGATCACTGGGAACTCAACCAGCTGGTCGGTCATCACCCCTGGAGGTGATCACTGGGAACTCAACCAGCTGGTCGGTCATCACCCCTGGAGGTGATCACTTAGAACTCAACCAGCTGGTCGGTCATCACCCCTGGAGGTGATCACTGAGAACTCAACCAGCTGGTCGGTCATCACCCCTGGAGGTGATCACTGGGAACTCAACCAGCTGGTCGGTCATCACCCCTGGAGGTGATCACTGAGAACTCAACCAGCTGGTCAGTAATCACCCCTGGAGGTGATCGCTGAGAACTCAACCAGCTGGTCAGTAATCACCCCTGGAGGTGATCGCTGAGAACTCAACCAGCTGGTCAGTAATCACCCCTGGAGGTGATCACTGGGAACTCAACCAGCTGGTCGGTCATCACCCCTGGAGGTGATCACTGGGAACTCAACCAGCTGGTCAGTAATCACCCCTGGAGGTGATCACTGGGAACTCAACCAGCTGGTCGGTCATCACCCCTGGAGGTGATCACTTAGAACTCAACCAGCTGGTCGGTCATCACCCCTGGAGGTGATCACTGAGAACTCAACCAGCTGGTCGGTCATCACCCCTGGAGGTGATCACTTAGAACTCAACCAGCTGGTCGGTCATCACCCCTGGAGGTGATCACTGAGAACTCAACCAGCTGGTCGGTCATCACCCCTGGAGGTGATCACTTAGAACTCAACCAGCTGGTCAGTAATCACCCCTGGAGGTGATCGCTGAGAACTCAACCAGCTGGTCAGTAATCACCCCTGGAGGTGATCGCTGAGAACTCAACCAGCTGGTCGGTCATCACCCCTGGAGGTGATCACTTAGAACTCAACCAGCTGGTCGGTCATCACCCCTGGAGGTGATCACTGAGAACTCAACCAGCTGGTCAGTAATCACCCCTGGAGGTGATCGCTGAGAACTCAACCAGCTGGTCAGTAATCACCCCTGGAGGTGATCACTGAGAACTCAACCAGCTGGTCAGTAATCACCCCTGGAGATGATCACTGAGAATTCAACCAGCTGGTCAGTAATCACCCCTGGAGGTGATCACTGAGAACTCAACCAGCTGGTCAGTAATCACCACTGGAGGTGATCACTGAGAACTCAACCAGCTGGTCAGTAATCACCCCTGGAGGTGATCACTGAGAACTCAACCAGCTGGTCAGTAATCACCCCTGGAGGTGATCACTGAGAACTCAACCAGCTGGTCGGTCATCACCCCTGGAGGTGATCACTGAGAACTCAACCAGCTGGTCGGTCATCACCCCTGGAGGTGATCACTGAGAACTCAACCAGCTGGTCGGTCATCACCCCTGGAGGTGACCACAGAGAACTCACCCAGCTGGTCGGTCATCACCCCTGGAGGTGATCGCTGAGAACTCAACCAGCTGGTCAGTAATCACCCCTGGAGGTGATCACTGAGAACTCAACCAGCTGGTCAGTAATCACCCCTGGAGGTGACCACTGAGAACTCAACCAGCTGGTTTGGGCCACAGCATTTTATATCAAATTCCATCCTCCTTCAGTTTACATAACACACAACAGATGTATGGAATGGATCACACGGTTAGGATTAGTATAAAATATACTTATAGATCACAGCAGACAGTATCTGTTGTAAAAAACGTTTTCATTGTGTAGTGATCAGTGTCCCCAACCCCAAACTGGAGCCATGTCTCCCTGGTAACATATAGAGCAGAAACATTAACTCATGCTCTGGAAAGCGGAGATGAAATGTGGAATCCCCAAAGACCTCGTAAATCTCCTGTCAGGGGCCCACTTTCAGTTCACCACAGACACAATAGAGAGTTATAATATATAATATTATATTCTGTTGCATAACACAACCATTTGATGCAATGATAGTATTATAACGTAGGCTTGTAATTTCCACCATACAAAGCACACCTGTTAATTGAAATGCAATCCAGGTGACTACCTCATGAAGCTGGTTGAGAGTATGCCAAGAGTGTGCAAAGTTGTCAAAGCAAAAGGGTGGCTACTTTTGGTTACTTCATGATTTCATGTGTTATTTTATTGTTTTGATGTCTTCACTATTATTCTACATTATAGAACATAGTAAAATAAAGAAAAACCCTTGAATGAGTCGGTGTGTCCAAACTTTTGACTGGTACTGTATATGTAAATGAGATATTTCTGTATTTCATTATCAGTAAATCTGAAGGATTTTCTAAAAATGTGTCATCACTTTGTGATTATGAGCTACTGTCTGATGGGTGCTACATTTTTTTTCTCTCCATTGAATCCACTTTGAATACATATCTGTATTCAAAGTGGATAATGAAATACAGAAATATTTCATTTACATTGTTTGTTGTAGTGAAAGAAGTGTAAAGAAAAATGTGGTTGAGGTATGTAACAGACCAGGACCAGAGCTACTAGTCGTCCGGCTGTAACTCAACGAATTGTGGAATAAGTCAAGGGGTATGAGTACTGTCTTTATTCAAGAATTAAAAAAATTATTAAGTAATCAAATAACCTTTATTTTACTAGGCAAGTCAGTTAAGAACAAATTCTTATTTTCAATGACGGCCTAGGAACAGTGGGTTAACTGCCTGTTCAGGGGCAGAACAACAGATTTGTACCTTGTCAGCTCGGGGATTTGAACTTGCAACATTTCGGTTACTAGTCCAACGCTCTAACCACTAGGCTACCCTGCCACCCCATATACCAGGGTGTCTGCCTATCATTGTGTTTACTTGATAACTACCTACACAAATAGCTAGCTAGAACAAAGTGTTGATAAGATAAATTCATGAAAAAGATTAAAAGCAATACAAATAAGTTCTCCAGTAGGCAGTAGGCATTAAAGTATGTAATGTGAATAAATGATGTTTAATGGTCATTCACTAACATTATGTGTTGTTATAGCAACCCAGTGTCAGGATGAAGGCAGGTGATGACTGAGGGAAGCTCTAAAATTTTTAAAAAATATCTAAAATACTTTAAAATCATTAAATTATTTCATAATTCATTAATTCATGTTTTTTTATTGCAATCTGTGATTATTTTTTATAACCGAAAAATTGAACCGACCTCAAAAAGCACTAATCGCTCAGCACTAATACAAACACACAGACACACACACACACACACAGTCTTGTACAACTAACCTTGTGGAGACACACAATTCAGTCCCATTCAAAATTCTATTTTCCCTAAACATTAACCCTAACCCTTACTCTAATCCTAAACCTAACCTGAAAACCTGGCCTCATTTTTTATTTCAAAAATATATTTTTGTGGTATAAACTGCGGTGTATTAGCAAACATATTTGTGTATATTGGCAGATAGATTAGGCATACCTTGGGTGTTTATATTGTGTGTGTGTGTGTGTGTGTGTGTGTGTGTGTGTGTGTGTGTGTGTGTGTGTGTGTGTGTGTGTGTGTGTGTGTGTGTGTGTGTGTGTGTGTGTGTGTGTGTGTGTGTGTGTTGTTTTTCAGGCCATCTGAGCTGAACACCATTCTGATCTCATGGCTGAAGGACACTCACAGCAACATGGGGGTTGCCGTGACACCCAAGCTGTGATCAGTTACCACAGTGGCCACTTCTCGGAGCCTGGTTCCTCTCTAGGTTTCTTCCTTGGTTCCTGCAGGTTGATGTTTATTGGGATGAGTCTAGTCCTGGAGGCAGAACTGAGCCATTTGCACGAGATGGGCCAGCTGCAAAGTCAAAATTGGCTATATAAAAATATATATACACTGAACAAAAATATAAACGTGATATCTAACAATTTCAAAGATTTTACTGAGTTATAGTTCAAATAAGGAAATCAGTCCATTTAAATACATTTATTAGGCCCTAATGTATGGATTTCACATGACTGGGCAGGGTCGTAGGCCCACCCACTTGGCAGCCAGGCCCACCCACTGGGGAGCCAGGCCCAGCCAATCAGAATTAGTTTTTCCCCCACAAAAGGGCTTTATTACAGACAGAAATACTCCTCAGTTTCATCAGCTGTCCAGGGGTGGCTGGTCTCAGATGATCCCACAGATGAAGAAGCCGGATATGGAGGTCTTGGGCTGGCATGGTTACACATGGTCTGCGGTTGTGAGGCCGGATGTCCTGCCAAATTCTCTAAAATGATGTTGGAGGCGGCTTTGGTAGAGAAATGAACATTACATTATCTGGCAACAGCTCTGGTGGACATTCCTGTAGTTTGCATGTTAATTGCACATTCACTCAAAATTTGAGACATCTGAAGGCATAGTTTTGTGACAAAACTGCACATTTTAGAGTGGCTTTTTATTGTCCCCAGCACAAGGTGCACCTGTGTATTTATCATACTGTTTAATCAGCTTTTTGATATGCCACACCTGTCAGGTGGATGGATTATCTTGGCAATGGAGAAATGCTGACTAACAGGGATGTAAACAAATTTGTGGACAAAATTTAAGAGAAATGTTGTTTTTTTTTGCGTAGGGAACATTTCTGAGATCTTTTATTTAAGCTCATGAAACATGGGACCAACACTTCATATTTTTGTTCAGTATATAATTGAACGTTGGGCATAAGGTTAACAGTGTGCTTAAGGTTAGGTTCTATAACATTGTGACTGTGCCAGCTAGTGACCACCCTGCAGAGCTGCCTCCAGAACACGAGTCATCCCAATAAATGCAAACTTTCCTTCTTGAGAGGTTTTTCAACTATGCTTCTGCCTCAACATTGCTTGCTCTCTGTTAGCCTGGACATCTGCAAAGCACTTGGTGACAACTGCTGATGTAAAAAGGGCTTTATAAAATAAATTTGATTGATTGACAATTTATTCCCCTTTAAGTGTACTACTTTTCAAAATGCACTTTCTAGTGCACTGGGAAATGGGCTGAGCATTCATAATGATTGATTATTGATACAGACAACGCTTGACTCTTCTGAAGAGATACACCCACAGTGGGCAAAAAAGGCTGAAAACCACAACACTTCTAGCACGAGGTCTCAAAACTTCCCCTTTAAATGAGACATTTCATGAGAAAGTGACGATTTAATATATGCAGATAAAAACAGTGTGGTAATGTTGTGTATATCTATGCAGTTGTGAGCAGCAATGTTCCATTCTCGTTTTGCAAAACTGTATCCCTCGACAACACAGAACTAAAGTATTGCGTAATTGGTCTTTTTTAATTGGTCAGCTGCTCGGTTAAGTTCTGGGTCCATACATGTTAGGAGAAGATATGAAGAGATGCCAGAACCGTATCTAGGAGCTCCACCCTCTCTCTTTTGAAGTTAAGGACAAATGCCCCTCCCCCTTTTACAAAATTCAAAAGATACTAAAATCCTTCGAAATCGTGATTTGTCTAAATAACCAGTGATGAAAAAACTCAAACACTGGATCTATTTCTGGTCGTTAGCTATTGGGGGCCCTAAGTATAAAAACAGATCAATGGTAGCATTTATGTTGACAGAGTCTGTCCACCAGTGATGATGCAACAATCGATGCATCCCATCTATTTGACATGTTGTGGTTAGGATACTTTGTGGACTGCCTGTCTTGAGTTTATTTTATCCACACGGGCAGGGATATAATTAACCAATAAGGACCGAGGAGGTGTGGTATACGGCCAATATACCACGGCTAAGGGTTGTTCTTAGGCACGATGCAACACGGAGTGCCTGGATACAGCCCTTTAGCCGTGGTATATTGGCCGTATACCACAAACCCCCAAGGGGCCTTATTGCTATTATAAACTGGTTACCAACATAATTAGAGCAGTAAAAATACACGTTTTGTCCTAACCTGTGGTATACGGTCTGATATACCACGGCTGTCGGACAATCAGCATTCATGCCTCGAACCACCCAGTTTATATTAGTTATTATTAGCTTATCTTCTACCATAACTTAACTATGAATATGCCTACTAGCTAACAACTATAATGTCATTATTATTCAACAATTATAATTTGAGGTGTTCTGTCGACTGTGTGTTCTCCTGTTGATTGAAAGCCCTATTTTAATGGTATTTGTCCTGCACTGGGCTTCATACTATTAAACTGGCTGTGAGAAAGGTCGAGGGCTGGGTGAGACGGGAGGAGATTAGTGGGTGATGATTTGGACAGCGTCACACTGGTTCTATAACCCAGCGACACTCACCCACTCTCTGTCACTGAGGTCTATCTCTCTGTTTATCTATCTCTCTTTCTCTAGCTACTATCTATCTCTTTCTGTTTATCTCTCTTTCTCTAGCTACTATCTCTCTCTTTCTCTAGCTACTATCTATCTCTTTCTGTTTATCTCTCTCTCTCTTTCTCTAGCTACTATCTCTTTCTCTAGCTACTAGCATATTCCTATGTACACCATTAGCATATTCCTATGTACACCATTAGCATATTCCTATGTACAACATTAGCATATTCCTATGTACACCATTAGCATATTCCTATGTACACCATTAGCATATTCATATGTACACCATTAGTATATTCCTATGTACATCATTAGCATATTCCTAGTCCACAGACTAGACTGTGTATGTTTAGCAAAGTATCTCTACCACACACAGTCCCTCTCTTCTGTCTGCGTGTGTTTTAGTCTCAGCGTTTAAATAGAACCCCCACTCTCTGTCAGGTCACTCTCTGTCTTCAAGACTGAGCAGCCGTGGGTGTGTCAGGTCACTCTCTGTCAGGTCACTCTCTGTCAGGTCACTCTCTGTTAGGTCACTCTCTGTCAGGTCACTCTCTTGTTAGGTCATTCTCTGAATAGGTCACTCTCTTGTTAGGTCACTCTCTTGTTAGGTCACTGTCAGGTCACTCTCTGTCAGGTCACTCTCTTGTTAGGTCACTCTCTTGTTAGGTCACTCTCTGTCTTCAAGACTGAGCAGCTGTGGGTCTGTTAGGTCACTCTCTGTTAGGTCTCTCTCTGTCAGGTTACTCTCATGTTAGGTCACTCTCTTGTTAGGTCACCTGCCACAAACCAGTAGGCGATGGTGTTAGGACTTGACTGTGGATCAATACCACCAATGTTTCTAGACCCACTGATGCACAGAGAGGAGGCGTGATCCAACACAACTTTTTATATTTATGCTTCAGGAAATGTTACTGCAGATTAACTGTCCAGCTTTCCTCCACGATGCTATACACTTTCCTTTATTGTGCCACGTCTTTCCATTCCCCTGAACACAAACACAACAGATTCACACTTTCTCCATTGTTTCATTTGACCACATCACAATAACAACAATTGCATTCCATCTCATATTATTTCACACTCATCCCTTAAAACTGAAGACGTAAAAACCCATACTCAACCCCTGCCTCTTTCTCGCTTCTTTCTCTCTCCATCTTCTCTCTCTCATTCTCTCTCTTTCTCTGACACACAGACAGAGGAAACTTTATTTAAATCTAATTTTATTAGTCACATGCGTCGAATACAACAGGTGTAGATCTTACCGTGAAATGCTTACTTACAAGCCCTCAACCAACAATGCCGTTTTATATAATCTAGATCATGTTCAACCTGAAAGTCTAAACTAAAATGGAAGATAACATGACCCGATATCAGCAGACTGGGCTGGAGTTATACACTACACTGGGGTTGTACACTACACTGGGGTTGTACACTACACTGGGGTTGTACACTACACTGGGGTTATACACTACACTGGAGTTGTACACTACACTAGAGTTATATACTACACTGGGGTTATACACTACACTGGGGTTATACACTACACTGGGGTTGTACACTACACTGGAGTTGTACACTACACTGGAGTTATATACTACACTGGGGTTATACACTACATTGGGGTTATACACTACACTGGGGTTATACACTACACTGGGGTTGTACACTACACTGGAGTTGTACACTACACTGGAGTTATATACTACACTGGGGTTATACACTACACTGGGGTTATACACTACACTGGGGTTATACACTACACTGGGGTTATATACTACACTGGGGTTATACACTACACTGGAGTTGTACACTACACTGGAGTTATATACTACACTGGGGTTATACACTACACTGGGGTTATACACTACACTGGGGTTATATACTACACTGGAGTTATATACTACACTGGAGTTATATACTACACCGGAGTTATATACTACACTGGGGTTATACACTACACTGGGGTTATACACTACACTGCGGTTATACACTACACTGGGGTTATATACTACACTGGGGTTATACACTACACTGGAGTTATACACTACACTGGAGTTGTACACTACACTGGAGTTATATACTACACTGGGGTTATACACTACACTGGGGTTATACACTACACTGGGGTTATATACTACACTGGAGTTATATACTACACTGGAGTTATATACTACACCGGAGTTATATACTACACTGGAGTTATACACTACACTGGGGTTATACACTACACTGGAGTTATACACTACACTGGAGTTATACACTACACTGGAGTTATATACTACCCTGGAGTTATATACTACACTGGAGTTGTACACCAGACTGGAGTTATATACTACACTGGAGTTATACACTACACTGGGGTTATACACTACACTGGAGTTATATACTACACTGGAGTTATACACTACACTGGGGTTATACACTACACTGTAGTTATTATACACTACACTGGAGTTATATACTACACTGGAGTTATACACTACACTGGGGTTATACACTACACTGGAGTTATATACTACACTGGAGTTATACAAGACACTGGAGTTATTATACACTACACTGGAGTTATATACTACACTGGAGTTATACACTACACTGGGGTTATACACTACACTGTAGTTATTATACACTACACTGGAGTTATATACTACACTGGAGTTATACACTACACTGGGGTTATACACTACACTGGAGTTATACACTACACTGGGGTTATACACTACACTGGAGTTATACACTACACTGGGGTTATACACTACACTGGAGTTATACACTACACTGGACTTATATACTACACTGGAGTTATTATACACTACACTGGAGTTATTATACACTACACTGGAGTTATTATATACTACACTGGAGTTATATACTACACTGGTGTTATATACTACACTGGCGTTATTATATACTACACTGTAGTTATTATATACTACACTGGAGTTATACACTACACTGGAGTTATATACTACACTGGAGTTATACACTACACTGGGGTTATACACTACACTGGAGTTATATACTACACTGGAGTTATACAATACACTGGAGTTATACAAGACACTGGAGTTATTATACACTACACTGGAGTTATATACTACACTGGAGTTATACACTACACTGGGGTTATACACTACACTGGAGTTATACACTACACTGGAGTTATACACTACACTGGGGTTATACACTACACTGGAGTTATACACTACACTGGGGTTATACACTACACTGGAGTTATATACTACACTGGAGTTATACAAGACACTGGAGTTATACAAGACACTGGCATTATTATACACTACACTGGAGTTATATACTACACTGGAGTTATATACTACACTGGAGTTATATACTACACTGGAGTTATATACTACACTGGAGTTATACACTACACTGGGGTTATACACTACACTGGAGTTATACACTACACTGGAGTTATTATACACTACACTGGAGTTATACACTACACTGTAGTTATATACTACACTGGAGTTATTATATACTAAACTGGAGTTATTATATACTACACTGGAGTTATACATTACACTGGAGTTATACACTACACTGGACTTATATACTACACTGGAGTTATTATACACTACACTGGAGTTATTATACACTACACTGGAGTTATATACTACACTGGAGTTATTATACACTACACTGGAGTTATACACTACACTGGAGTTATACACTACACTGGAGTTATTATATACTACACTGGAGTTATATACTACACTGGTGTTATATAATACACTGGCGTTATTATATACTACACTGTAGTTATTATATACTACACTGGAGTTATACACTACACTGGAGTTATACACTACACTGTAGTTATTATACACTACACTGGAGTTATACACTATACTGGAGTTATATACTACACTGGAGTTATACACTACACTGGAGTTATACACTACACTGGAGTTATTATATACTACACTGGAGTTATATACTACACTGGTGTTATATACTACACTGGCGTTATTATATACTACACTGTGGTTATTATATACTACACTGGAGTTATACACTACACTGGAGTTATACACTACACTGGAGTTATTATACACTACACTGGAGTTATACACTATACTGGAGTTATATACTACACTGGAGTTATACACTACACTGGAGTTATTATACACTACACTGGTGTTATATACTACACTGGAGTTATTATACACTACACTGGAGTTATTATACACTACACTGGAGTTATATACTACACTGTAGTTATTATACACTACACTGGAGTTATATACTACACTGTAGTTATTATACACTGCACTGGAGTTATACACTTCACTGGAGTTATATACTACACTGGAGTTATACACTACACTGGAGTTATTATACACTATACTGGAGTTATATACTACACTGGAGTTATTATACACTACACTGGAGTTATACACTACACTGGAGTTATACACTACACTGGGGTTGTACACTACACTGGAGTTATTATACACTGCACTGGAGTTATACACTACACTGGAGTTATTATACACTACACTGGAGTTATACACTACACTTGAGTTAAATACTATTTTAACTATACATTCCAATCTGCTATGATTCTCCTTGTTCCTCATTAGCAGGAATCCTTAGGCTGATCCACACCATCCTCACCGCAGTGGAGCAAAACAGAAAGTAAGTTCGCCAGTTGTTTTGGTTTCCTCTGCTGGTGAGGAGTAGAACGACAGGTGATTCTCCCTCGAGGATTTAAAATGAATGTACTGGTGTAAGAAAGGTGATGGCCCAGCATGAGGTCCAGGGAGAGAGGGGGAGAAGGGGGGGAGGGGGCGTCAGACTGTAGGTTCTAGAACACAGCCGCTGTTGTAGTCATTGTTACAACTTCCTCTTCTTAAACAGTTCCTTCCAGGTGGGCAGGATCTGGATGTAGACCTTCTCAATCTGTAACCAATCACAACACACCTTTTCAATCTACAACCAATCACAACAGACCTTCTCAATCTGTAACCAATCACAACACACCTTTTCAATCTACAACCAATCACAACAGACCTTTTCAATCTGTAACCAATCACAACAGACCATTTCAATCTACAACCAATCGCTACAGACGTTTTCAATCTGTAACCAATCACAACATACCTTTTCAATCTACAACCAATCACAACAGACCTTTTCAATCTACAACCAACCACACCAGACATTGTTGCACATGTACCACCATCAAAGACTCTCACCACCCCTACCCTTACCTGTGTAGACTTCTTGAGTCCATATCTGAAGAGCGTGGCCTGGTGTTCAGAGTTATGGAACAAGATGTCGAAGGTGATATCCTTACCCATCATATCGTCTATAGCAGGCTTCACCACAGTGTAGAAGTCCCTGGGAGGATGGATCTCATCCAGCATGTTCCTCACCTACAGCACACATGGTAAGAGGAGCTATGACCTCACACACACATGGTAAGAGGAGCTATGACCTCACCTACACATGGTAAGAGGAGCTATGACCTCACACACACATGGTAAGAGGAGCTATGACCTCACATACACATGGTTGAAGGAGCTATGACCTCACCTACACATTGGTTAGAGGAGCTATGACCTCACATACACACACAATCTAGAATAATCTAAATATTTACCTTTTTTTTAACCTTTATTTGACTAGGCAAGTCAGTGAAGAACAAATTCTTATTTTCAAAGATGGCCTAGGAACAGTGGGTTAACTGCCTGTTCAGGGGCAGAACGACAGACCTTGTCAGCTCAGGGATTTGAACTTACAACCTTTCGGTTACTGGTCCAACACTCTAACCACTAGGCTACCCTGCCGCACTGAGCGTATTACCTTGTATCTCTGTCCCACCACCTCCACTGGGTCCAGTTTGACCTCTGACTTCAGGGCTCGACCAAAAAGCAGGAGCTTCGTCTCCGAGTCTGCACACACACATAGTCAGTCAGTACAGCATAGTGTGTGTGTGTGGACGTGTTTAACTATACTTGTGGGGACCAGAAGTCCAGAAGTCAATGTGACCAACTGGGGACATTTTGTTAATCCCCCACAAGGTCAAATGCTATTTCTAGGGGGGGTTAGTTAGGGGTTAGGGGAAAATAGGAATTTTAATTGGACTGAATTGTGTGTCCACACAAGGTGAGCTGTACAAGACTGTGTGTGTGTATATATAGACAGACCTCTGCAGGTGAGATGTGCTACGTAGGGCACTCCATCTCTCTCTCCGTAGTAAATTCCGAAATGGGAGAAGTATTTATTCCGAGGAAACTCCAGGATGTCTCCTGGGAACGGCTTTGGATGAGAACTCCCCTACAAGGCAGAGAGAGAGACTGAGACACAGTCTCACTCACTCACTCACTAACTCACCCACCCACCCACAGTCTCACTCACTCACAGTCTCACTCACTCACTCACCCACCCACAGTCTCACTCACTCACTCACTCACTCACTCACTCACTCACTCACTCACTCACTCACTCACCCACCCACAGTCTCACTCACTCACTCACCCACCCACAGTCTCACTCACTCACCCAGTCTCACTCACTCACCCACCCACCCAGTCTCACTCACTCTCTCTCTCTCTCTCACTCACTCACTCACTCACTCACTCACTCACTCACTCACCCACCCACCCACCCACCCACCCACCCACCCACCCACAGTCTCACTCTCACTCACAGTCTCACACACACACACACACACAACCCAACCCCAAACTCAGAACCAACCCCCCCCCGCCCCCACTACAGTTGTTGTGTTGTTAGTAAATGTTAGCTGCTAGTACTACAGATCGGTATTTCCTCTAATCTGAAGTCATTACAGAATCTAACATTCATGATAAAATAATGTCAGATCACAGAACAAACCTAACACAATAACAGTATACCATCTAATCATAAGATACGATGAAGAGTCGAAGTATCCTATGATGTGAAGTATCCTATCCTACCATTACAAGGTATAGTAATGATCTGAAGTATCCTACCAGGTATAGAATTGATCTGAGGTATCCTACCAGGTATAGTAATGATCTGAAGTATCCTACCAGGTATAGTAATGATCTGAAGTATCCTACCAGGTATAGTAATGATCTGAAGGATCCTACCAGGTATAGTAATGATCTGAAGTATCCTACCAGGTAATTTATTTTTATTTATTTTTACCTTTATTTTACGAGGCAAGTCAGTTAAGAACAAATTCTTATTTTCAATGACGGCCTAGGAACAGTGGGTTAACTGCCTGTTCAGGGGCAGAACGACAGATTTTGTACCTTGTCAGCTCGTATAACAATGATATGATGAAGTATCCATACCAGGTGCAGAAATGATCTCAAGTATCCTAGCAGGTATAGTAATGATATGAAGTGTCCTACCAGGTATAGAAATGATATGATGAAGTATCCTACCAGGTATCAGGAATGATCTGACTATAATAACAGAAAAGTAGCATCATACCAGGCCCATGGTGTTAGCTGTGTTGGTTCTTCTGTGTGCGTTGAAAATCAGGTCACACAAGGACAAAAGAGCATGTGGAGATGATCTCAGTCATGTTTTGCATAGGGGACCCTGACAATATGAGCCCCCCCCCGCATTAAATCTATTCTTCTTCATCAGGAAACACCTGTTGACACACACCCTAAACTAGACAGAAATAACACATATTGAATCATGTAGTAACCAAAAAATTTGTTAAATAAATCTAAATATATTTTATATTTGAGATTCTTCAAAGTAGCCACCATTTGCCTTGATGACAGCTTTGCACACTCTTGGCATTCTCTCAACCAGCTTCATGAGGTAGTCACCTTGGAATGCATTTCAATTAACAGGTCTGCCTTGTTAAAAGGTCATGTGTTGAATTTCTTTCCTTCTTAATGCGTTTGAGACCATTAGTAGCATACAGAAGATGGCCCTATTTGGTAAAAGTCCAAGTCCATATTATGGCAAGAACAGCTCAAATAAGCAAAGAGAAACGACAGTCCATCATTACTTTAAGACAAGAAGGTCAGACAATATGAAACATTTCAAGAAAGTTCCTTCAAGTGGAGTCGCAAAAACCATCAAGTGCTGAAACTGAGGACCGCCACAGGAAGGGAAGATCCAGAGTTACCTCTGCTTCAGAGTTCGAGTAACAGACACATCTCAACATCAACTGTTCAGAGGAGACTGTGTGAATCAGGCCTTCATGGTCAAATTGCTGCAAAAGAAACCACTTCTAAAAGGACACCAATTACCCACCATGAAGCATGGAGGAGGTGTGATGGTGCTCTGCTGGTGACACTGTTAGTGATTTATTTAGAATTTAAGGCACACATAACCAGCATGGCTACCACAGCATTCTGCAGTGATACGCCATCCCATCTGGTTTGAGCTTAGTGGGACTATCATTTGTTTTTCAACAGGACAATGACCCAACACACCTCCAGGCTGTGTAAGGGCTATTTTTCCAAGGAGAATGATGGAGTGCTGCATCAGATGACCTGGCCTGCAAAATCCCCCCAACCTCAAACAAATTGAGATGGTTTGGGATAAGTTGGACCGCAGAGTGAAGGAAAAGCAGCCAACAAGTGCTCAGTATATGTGGGAAGCTGGTTGAGAGAATGCCAAGAGTGTGCGAAGCTGTCATCAAGGCAAAGGGTGACTAATTAAATATATTCCGATTTTGTTTTACACTTTTGTTTTTACTGCATGATTCCATGTGTTATTTCATAGTTTTGATGTCTTCACTATGATTCCACAATGTAGAAAATAGTCAAAAATAAATAAAAACCCTTGAAAGTCCAAACTTTTGACTGGTACTGTATATATATATATAATATATATATTTCACCATCGTCTAAATAGATATATACAGTCAGGTCCATAAAAATTTGGACATTGACCAAGTTATTATTATTTTGGCTGTCTACAACAGCATATTGTAGTTGAAATGTGAGTTTAAAGTGCACTTTTAGCTTTAATTTCAGGGGATTTACATCCAAATCTGGTGAACGGTGTAGAAATTACAGCACTTTTTATATGTGGCCCTCCACCCTTTCTAAGGGATCAAAAGTCATTGGACAATTGGTTGCTCAGGTGTTCCGTGGCCAGGTGTGTGTTATTACCTCATTAGTTCATTTGGTAAGCATATAAAAGGTCTTGAGTTGATTTCAAGTGTGGCATTTTTGCATTTGGAATCTGTTACTGTTAACCCTCAATATGAAGTCCAAAGAGCTGTCACTGCCAGTGAAACAAACCCTCAATATGAAGTCCAGAGAGCTGTCTGTCACTGCCAGTGAAGCAAACCCTCAATATGAAGTCCAGAGAGCTGTCTGTCACTGCCAGTGAAACAAACCCTCAATATGAAGTCCAGAGAGCTGTCTGTCACTGCCAGTGAAACAAACCCTCAATATGAAGTCCAAAGCGCTGTCACTGCCAGTGAAGCAAACCCTCAATATGAAGTCCAGAGAGCTGTCTGTCACTGCCAGTGAAGCAAACCCTCAATATGAAGTCCAAAGAGCTGTCACTGCCAGTGAAGCAAACCCTCAATATGAAGTCCAAAGAGCTGTCACTGCCAGTGAAACAAACCCTCAATATGAAGTCCAAAGAGCTGTCACTGCCAGTGAAACAAACCCTCAATATGAAGTCCAAAGAGCTGTCACTGCCAGTGAAACAAACCCTCAATATGAAGTCCAAAGAGCTGTCACTGCCAGTGAAACAAACCCTCAATATGAAGTCCAAAGAGCTGTCACTGCCAGTGAAACAAACCCTCAATATGAAGTCCAAAGAGCTGTCACTGCCAGTGAAACAAACCCTCAATATGAAGTCCAGAGAGCTGTCTGTCACTGCCAGTGAAGCAAACCCTCAATATGAAGTCCAGAGAGCTGTCTGTCACTGCCAGTGAAACAAACCCTCAATATGAAGTCCAAAGAGCTGTCACTGCCAGTGAAGCAAACCCTCAATATGAAGTCCAGAGAGCTGTCTGTCACTGCCAGTGAAGCAAACCCTCAATATGAAGTCCAAAGAGCTGTCACTGCCAGTGAAGCAAACCCTCAATATGAAGTCCAAAGAGCTGTCACTGCCAGTGAAACAAACCCTCAATATGATGTCCAAAGAGCTGTCACTGCCAGTGAATCAAGCCGTCATTAGGCTGACAAATCAAAACAAACCCATCAGAGTGATAGCAAAATCATTAGGTGTGGCCACTGGTGAGCTCAGGAACACCAAAAGGTCCGGAAGAACACGGAAAACAACTGTGGTGGATGACAGAATGGTTTCCATGGTGAAGAAAAAAACTTTTCACAACAGTCGGCCAGATCAACAACACCCTCCAGGAGGAAGGTCCTCTATCTGCGTCAAAGTCAACAATCAAGAGAAGACTTCACCAGAGTAAATACACAAGACGTAAACCATTTCTCAAAAACAGGAAGACCAGATTAGTGTTTGCTCCCTCTCTTTTTTTTTTTTCACCTGCAGTTCTGGAACAACATCCTATAAAGAGATGAGACAAAGATCAACTTGTACCAGAATGATGGGAAGAGAAGAGTTATGGAGAAGGGAAGGAACTGCTCATCATCTGAAGCATACCACCTCATCTGCGAAGCATGGTGGAGGTAGTGGTATGGAGAAGGGAAGGAACTGCTCATCATCTGAAGCATACCACCTCATCTGTGAAGCATGGTGGAGGTAGTGGTATGGAGAAGGGAAGGAACTGCTCATCATCTGAAGCATACCACCTCATCTGTGAAGCATGGTGGAGGTAGTGGTATGGAGAAGGGAAGGAACTGCTCATCATCTGAAGCATACCACCTCATCTGTGAAGCATGGTGGAGGTAGTGGTATGGAGAAGGGAAGGAACTGCTCATGATCCGAAGCATACCACCTCATCTGTGAAGTATGGTGGAGGTAGTGGTATGGAGAAGGGAAGGAACTGCTCATGATCCGAAGCATACCAACTCATCTGTGAAGCATGGTGGAGGTAGTGGTATGGAGAAGGGAAGGAACTGCTCATCATCTGAAGCATACCACCTCATCTGTGAAGCATGGTGGAGGTAGTGGTATGGAGAAGGGAAGGAACTGCTCATCATCTGAAGCATACCACCTCATCTGTGAAGCATGGTGGAGGTAGTGGTATGGAGAAGGGAAGGAACTGCTCATGATCCGAAGCATACCACCTCATCTGTGAAGTATGGTGGAGGTAGTGGTATGGAGAAGGGAAGGAACTGCTCATGATCCGAAGCATACCACCTCATCTGTGAAGCATGGTGGAGGTAGTGGTATGGAGAAGGGAAGGAACTGCTCATGATCCGAAGCATACCAACTCATCTGTGAAGCATGGTGGAGGTAGTGGTATGGAGAAGGGAAGGAACTGCTCATCATCTGAAGCATACCAACTCATCTGTGAAGCATGGTGGAGGTAGTGGTATGGAGAAGGGAAGGAACTGCTCATCATCTGAAGCATACCACCTCATCTGTGAAGCATGGTGGAGGTATGGAGAAGGGAAGGAACTGCTCATGATCCGAAGCATACCAACTCATCTGTGAAGCATGGTGGAGGTGGTGTTATGGCGTGGGCATGTATGGCTGCCAGTGGAACTGCTTCCCTTGTATTTAGTGATGATGTGACTGCTGACAAAAACAGCCGGATAAATTCTGAAGTGTTTGGGGCTAATGATATTATCTGCTCAGATTCAGCCAAAAGCTTCAAAACTCATTGGACAGCGCTTCACAGTGCAGATGGACAACGACCCAAAAATGATGCAAAGTGTGTCACTGTCCAAATACCTATGGACCTGAGTGTGTGTATATATATATATATATATATATATATATATATATTTCATCATCATCTAACTTGACAGAAAGACATACCTCAAAAGATAGACGACCATCACCACTACAAAACCTACAAAAAGCAAGACACTTCAGTCAAAAGTCTTTATTTCAGTACTAGAGATGTAGAAGGCACAATGTGCAGACAGTAAATGTGGTCCTGTCTGTTCTCTGAGTAGCCTTACAATCAGCAGGGGTCCTGTCTGTTCTCTGAGTAGTCTTACAATCAGCAGGGGTCCTGTCTGTTCTCTCAACAGGGGTCCTGTCTGTTCTCTGAGTAGTCTTACAATCAACAGGGGTCCTGTCTGTTCTCTGAGTAGTCTTACAATCAACAGGGGTCCTGTCTGTTCTCTGAGTAGCCTTATAATCAACAGGGGTCCTGTCTGTTCTCTGAGTAGTCTTACAATCAACAGGGGTCCTGTCTGTTCTCTCAACAGGGGTCCTGTCTGTTCTCTGAGTAGTCTTACAATCAGCAGGGGTCCTGTCTGTTCTCTGAGTAGTCTTACAATCAACAGGGGTCCTGTCTGTTCTCTGAGTAGCCTTACAATCAACAGGGGTCCTGTCTGTTCTCTGAGTAGCCTTACAATCAGCAGGGGTCCTGTCTGTTCTCTGAGTAGCCTTACAATCAGCAGGGGTCCTGTCTGTTCTCTGAGTAGCCTAACAATCAACAGGGGTCCTGTCTGTTCTCTGAGTAGCCTTACAATCAGCAGGGGTCCTGTCTGTTCTCTAAGTAGCCTAACAATCAACAGGGGTCCTGTCTGTTCTCTCAACAGGGGTCCTGTCTGTTCTCTGAGTAGTCTTACAATCAACAGGGTCCTGTCTGTTCTCTGAGTAGTCTTACAATCAACAGGGGTCCTGTCTGTTCTCTGAGTAGCCTTACAATCAACAGGGGTCCTGTCTGTTCTCTGAGTAGCCTTACAATCAGCAGGGGTCCTGTCTGTTCTCTGAGTAGCCTAACAATCAGCAGGGGTCCTGTCTGTTCTCTCAACAGGGGTCCTGTCTGTTCTCCGAGTAGTCTTACAATCAACAGGGGTCCTGTCTGTTCTCTGAGTAGTCTTACAATCAACAGGGGTCCTGTCTGTTCTCTGAGTAGCCTTATAATCAACAGGGGTCCTGTCTGTTCTCTCAACAGGGGTCCTGTCTGTTCTCTGAGTAGTCTTACAATCAACAGGGGTCCTGTCTGTTCTCTCAGCAGGGGTCCTGTCTGTTCTCTCAACAGGGGTCCTGTCTGTTCTCTCAACAGGGGTCCTGTCTGTTCTCTCAACAGGGGTCCTGTCTGTTCTCTGAGTAGCCTAACAATCAGCAGGCGTCCTGTCTGTTCTCTCAGCAGGGGTCCTGTCTGTTCTCTCAACAGGGGTCCTGTCTGTTCTCTCAACAGGGGTCCTGTCTGTTCTCTGAGTAGCCTTACAACAGGGGTGTATTTACAAAGAGCCAAATGGAAGCAAAGGGACAAGACTTCAAACTCTCCATTTCTGTTTCTAAACATTTTGAAACTGCTACTGTGTGCTAGGCATCGTCTCCAATGAGAATACAACGTGATGTCTGCCAACACAATACTATTTTCTGAGAAACACTGTTCAAATCAACTAAAATATATCAGAATAAATAAAAAATAAACTCTTTATCTGTATCACAAATACATTCTTTACAGATTTTTGGTTTTGGAATATACAATTTAGAAATGGCCTAAATCTAAATCAAAACATACTATTTTCGAACAACTTTATTAAAAACAACATTTAACCATTCAAAAATAAAAGGATGAATCTTGAATCCCACAGACACACCATTTAATGCCCTAAGGCCAGTGCAGTGTTCAGATCCAGGA
>NC_034180.2:50527705-50567705 GCF_002021735.2 Oncorhynchus kisutch | reverse complement strand
GCATTCTATTGGTCACTGGAAATAGCATTCTATTGGTCACTGGAAATAGAATTCTATTGGTCACTGGAAATAGCATTCTATTGGTCACTGGAAATAGAATTCTATTGGTCACTGGAAATAGCATTCTATTGGTCACTGGAAATAGCATTCTATTGGTCACTGGAAATAGAATTCTATTGGTCACTGGAAATAGCATTCTATTGGTCACTGGAAATAGCATTCTATTGGTCCCTGGAAATAGCATTCTATTGGTCCCTAGAAACAGCATTCTATTGGTCCCTAGAAACAGCATTCTATTGGTCCCTAGAAATAGCATTCTATTGGTCCCTAGAAATAGCATTCTATTGGTCACTAGAAACAGCATTCTATTGCGGACATCTGAAAAGGTCCTGAGGACATCGATATCGACCTACAAAAAATATATATAAAATGTTTTGAAAACTATTGCCGAGCACTGGTGTGATGCTCGGAGGTGAAGAGCGCTGCTTAGAGAGAGACAGGGAGAGAGAGAGAGAGAAAACTATTGCCGAGCACTGGTGTGATGCTGGGAGGTGAAGAGCGCTGCTTAGAGAGAGACAGGGAGAGAGAGAGAGAGAAAACTATTGCCGAGCACTGGTGTGATGCTGGGAGGTGAAGAGCGCTGCTTAGAGAGAGACAGGGAGAGAGAGAGAGAGAAAACTATTGCCGAGCACTGGTGTGATGCTCGGAGGTGAAGAGCGCTGCTTAGAGAGAGACAGGGAGAGAGAGAGAGAGAAAACTATTGCCGAGCACTGGTGTGATGCTGGGAGGTGAAGAGCGCTGCTTAGAGAGAGACAGGGAGAGAGAGAGAGAGAAAACTATTGCCGAGCACTGGTGTGATGCTGGGAGGTGAAGAGCGCTGCTTAGAGAGAGACAGGGAGAGAGAGAGAGAGAAAACTATTGCCGAGCACTGGTGTGATGCTGGGAGGTGAAGAGCGCTGCTTAGAGAGAGACAGGGAGAGAGAGAGAGAGAAAACTATTGCAGAGCACTGGTGTGATGCTGGGAGGTGAAGAGCGCTGCTTAGAGAGAGACAGGGAGAGAGAGAGAGAGAAAACTATTGCCGAGCACTGGTGTGATGCTGGGAGGTGAAGAGCGCTGCTTAGAGAGAGACAGGGAGAGAGAGAGAGAGAAAACTATTGCCGAGCACTGGTGTGATGCTGGGAGGTGAAGAGCGCTGCTTAGAGAGAGACAGGGAGAGAGAGAGAGAGAAAACTATTGCCGAGCACTGGTGTGATGCTGGGAGGTGAAGAGCGCTGCTTAGAGAGAGACAGGGAGAGAGAGAGAGAGAAAACTATTGCCGAGCACTGGTGTGATGCTGGAGGTGAAGAGCGCTGCTTAGAGAGAGACAGGGAGAGAGAGAGAGAGAAAACTATTGCCGAGCACTGGTGTGATGCTGGAGGTGAAGAGCGCTGCTTAGAGAGAGACAGGGAGAGAGAGAGAGAGAAAACTATTGCCGAGCACTGGTGTGATGCTGGGAGGTGAAGAGCGCTGCTTAGAGAGAGACAGGGAGAGAGAGAGAGAGAAAACTATTGCCGAGCACTGGTGTGATGCTGGGAGGTGAAGAGCGCTGCTTAGAGAGAGACAGGGAGAGAGAGAGAGAGAAAACTATTGCAGAGCACTGGTGTGATGCTGGGAGGTGAAGAGCGCTGCTTAGAGAGAGACAGGGAGAGAGAGAGAGAGAAAACTATTGCCGAGCACTGGTGTGATGCTGGGAGGTGAAGAGCGCTGCTTAGAGAGAGACAGGGAGAGAGAGAGAGAGAAAACTATTGCCGAGCACTGGTGTGATGCTGGGAGGTGAAGAGCGCTGCTTATGCTGTGTTCAAAACAACTCGGGAACTCTGGGGGAGAAAAAATGCGCTCCGATTTCTTTTGTTTTGAACTCAGAATTCAACTCAGGAACTCTGGCCTCTTTCTAGAGTTCTGACTTTCCAACTTGAAGATCACCTCCGTCATGATTTGACCTCGTACTTTTCACAGTTCCCCGTTGTTTTGAACGTGGCATTAGACCGAAGCTGCACTGACCACTCCAGTTCACAATGCTGTAGATGATACTTGATGGAAACAGCGCATTCCCCAAACCCCCCGAGGCCAAACCTTAACCCTCTACAGACTAAGCCCTGTCCAAGCCGGGGGGGGGGGGGTTGTACTAAGCTATATGGAGTTGTTTTCAGAAGGTCATATCAAGGATCATTTAGCTATTTGAGTTAGAAGTTTAAGGAACCTTGAATTTAAAAATGAAACATTATTTGATGAAAAATTATCATTTGACCTCACATCTATTAGCCCATAGAAACGCATTGAATACCATATTCACTACATGGAACAGAAACAAAATCAAAAAGAAGTTTGTCCTGAAGTGTCTGTCCTACATCTGAGAGATATAAGAAAGATCAGGAAACATAAATAATATATGTTTGGTTTTTAAAAACATATATTTAACCCCTTATTATTGTGACTAAATAGTCCTCTATATATTATTTCCTAAATGTTTTCAACTGGTGCAGGCCAACCTTCAGACAAGTCCTGTGAGACCTGCGGGTGTCCTAGAGCAAAAGACACCCACATGAGTCTCACCTTTCCACAGACGGGTCCATATTAGTGTGTAACCCAAACTGTTCGCTACAGACAGAGGTTGGCAGATCAGCGGTACCGGCTTCACACGGGTCCCAAGACTCTTGTGGGGGTCGTAGAGAAAAACAGAGAACACCGTCATGTTTGTGAGAGTCTCGTCTTTTCATAATAGTTTTGAAGGCCAAACCATCCGGATGTTGCAAAACCAATTTTGTGAGAATAATGATTTTCTGGATGTCTCTTGGTCTGACAAACACCGCTCTAGCTCGGTCACCTTTCACCGCAGATGGGAAGTGAGAGATCGGTGGATGCCGTGGGATTGAGACGCAATCCAATGCAACAAAAGGTGAGATCTCTAGCTTAAACTGATGGATTTTAAATGGGGATTGTTTTATTATGCTAAAAGAATTCCCACGGGGGCGTGGACATAGACTCTAGAGGGTTAACCCCTCGGACTTAATAATACCTAAGCTTCAACCTTTTGAATTGTTTATATTTTAACTATGCAGAATTAACCCTGTTTACCGCTCGGAGTTAACCCTGTTTACCGCTCGGAGTTAACCCTGTTTACCGCTCGGAGTTAACCCTGTTTACCGCTCGGAGTTAACCCTGCTTACCGCTCGGAGTTAACCCTGCTTACCACTCGGAGTTACCCTGCTTACCACTCGGAGTTAACCCTGTTTACCGCTCGGAGTTAACCCTGTTTACCGCTCGGAGTTAACCCTGTTTACCGCTCGGAGTTAACCCTGTTTACCGCTCGGAGTTAACCCTGTTTACCGCTCGGAGTTAACCCTGTTTACCGCTCGGAGTTAACCCTGCTTACCGCTCGGAGTTAACCCTGCTTACCGCTCGGAGTTAACCCTGCTTACCGCTCGGAGTTAACCCTGCTTACCGCTCGGAGTTAACCCTGCTTACCGCTCGGAGTTAACCCTGTTTACCGCTCGGAGTTAACCCTGCTTACCACTCGGAGTTAACCCTGCTTACCACTCGGAGTTAACCCTGCTTACCACTCGGAGTTAACCCTGTTTACCGCTCGGAGTTAACCCTGTTTACCGCTCGGAGTTAACCCTGTTTACCGCTCGGAGTTAACCCTGTTTACCGCTCGGAGTTAACCCTGTTTACCGCTCGGAGTTAACCCTGTTTACCGCTCGGAGTTAACCTGTTTACCGCTCGGAGTTAACCCTGTTTACCGCTCGGAGTTAACCCTGTTTACCGCTCGGAGTTAACCCTGCTTACCGCTCGGAGTTAACCCTGCTTACCGCTCGGAGTTAACCCTGTTTACCACTCGGAGTTAACCCTGTTTACCACTCGGAGTTAACCCTGCTTACCACTCGGAGTTAACCCTGTTTACCACTCGGAGTTAACCCTGTTTACCACTCGGAGTTAACCCTGTTTACCGTTCGGAGTTAACCCTGTTTACCGTTCGGAGTTAACCCTGCTTACCGTTCGGAGTTAACCCTGTTTACCGCTCGGAGTTAACCCTGTTTACCGCTCGGAATTAACCCTGTTTACCGCTCGGAATTAACCCTGTTTACCACTCGGAGTTAACCCTGTTTACCACTCGGAGTTAACCCTGTTTACCGTTTGGAGTTAACCCTGTTTACCGTTCGGAGTTAACCCTGTTTACCGTTCGGAGTTAACCCTGTTTACCGCTCGGAATTAACCCTGTTTACCGCTCAGAATTAACCCTGTTTACCGCTCAGAATTAACCCTGTTTACCACTCGGAGTTAACCCTGTTTACCACTCGGAGTTAACCCTGTTTACCACTCGGAGTTAACCCTGTTTACCACTCGGAGTTAACCCTGTTTACCACTCGGAGTTAACCCTGTTTACCGTTCGGAGTAAACCCTGTTTACCGTTCGGAAGTAAACCTGTAACCACGCAGAACTAATGCATCACATAACACACTTACACATAATAATTTCGGGAAGTGAAACTATGAGATCAAGTTGGTCCGTGTTTGTGTATATGTGTAAGTGTGTGTGTGTGTCTGACCTGTGTCTCTGTCCAGCCCCATGATCTCTGTGTCTCCAAACTCACAGAGCTCTCCACTAAGCAGGAAGTCACTGTCCAGAACCAGGCATCCTGGTTCACACTCCACACCGTCTACTATATCCCACACACACACACACACACACACACACACAGCCTTATTATACTACACTGTCTACTGTAATACACACCATCATTATACTACACACCATCATTATACTCCACTGTCTACTGTAATACAACGCATCATTATACTACACCGTCTACTGTAATACAACACCATCATTTATACTACACTGTCTACTGTAATACACACCATCATTATACTACACTGTCTACTGTAATACACACCATCATTATACTACACTGTCTACTGTAATACACACCATCATTATACTACACTGTCTACTGTAATACACACCATCATTATACTACACTGTCTACTGTAATACACCCCATCATTATACTACACTGTCTACTGTAATACACCCATCATTATACTACACTGTCTACTGTAATACACAGCATCATTATACCACACACCATCATTATACTACAGTCTACTGTAATACACACCATCATTATACTACACACCATCATTATACTACACCGTCTACTGTAATACACACCATCATTATACTACACACCATCATTATACTACACACACCATCATTATACTACACTGTCTACTGTAATACACACCATCATTATACTACACACCATCATTATACTACACACCATCATTATACTACACCGTCTACTGTAATACACACCATCATTATACTACACCGTCTACTGTAATACACACCATCATTATACTACACCGTCTACTATAATACACACCATCATTATACTACACATCATCATTATACTACACTGTCTACTGTAATACACACCATCAATATACTACACACCATCATTATACTACACTGTCTACTGTAATACACACCAGCATTATACTACACTGTCTACTGTAATACACACCATCATTATACTACACTGTCTACTGTAATACACCCCATCATTATACTACACTGTCTACTGTAATACACAGCATCATTATACCACACACCATCATTATACTACACAGTCTACTGTAATACACACCATCATTATACTACACACCATCATTATACTACACACACCATCATTATACTACACTGTCTACTGTAATACACACCATCATTATACTACACACCATCATTATACTACACCGTCTACTGTAATACACACCATCATTATACTACACACCATCATTATACTACACGTCTACTGTAATACACACCATCATTATACTACACCGTCTACTGTAATACACACCATCATTATACTACACCGTCTACTATAATACACACCATCATTATACTACACACCATCATTATACTACACTGTCTACTGTAATACACAACATCAATATACTACACACCATCATTATACTACACTGTCTACTGTAATACACACCATCATTAACTACACACCATCATTATACTACACTGTCTACTGTAATACACACCAGCATTATACTACACTGTCTACTGTAATACACACCATCATTATACTACACCGTCTACTGGAATACACAATAACCTTTATCACACTAATATAGCACTGTGGGGTGATTGAAGAGGAGAGGCAGGGGAGAAGGAGGGAGAGAAAGAGGAAGGGAGAGGGAGGAAGCAAGGGGAGAAGGAGGGAGAGAAAGGAAGGGAGGAAGTAAGGGAAGAGTGAGAGAAAGAGGGGGGGGGGGCAGGAGGAGATTGAGAGGAGGGGAGGGAGGAGAGGTCAGGGAGGGGAAGTAGAGACAGGAAGCAGAGAGGAGGAAGGGAGGAAGAGATGAGAACTCACACACAGGATGGGATACACACATTCATGAGGACGAAGAGAGGAGGATGACACCCAACCATGCACACAGGCATGATGAGAGAGAGACAGAAAGAGAGAGAGAGACAGAAAGAGAGACAGAAAGAGAGAGAGAGAAAGAGAGACAGGGAGAGAGAGAGAGAGAGAGAGACAGGGAGAGAGAGAGAGAGAGAGAGAGACAGGGAGAGAGAGAGAGAGAGACAGGGAGAGAGAGAGAGAGAGAGAGAGACAGGGAGAGAGAGAGAGAGAGAGAGAGAGAGAGAGAGAGAGAGAGAGACAGGGAGAGAGAGAGAGAGAGAGAGAGACAGGGAGAGAGAGAGAGAGAGAGAGAGACAGGAGAGAGAGAGAGAGAGAGAGAGACAGGGAGAGAGAGAGAGAGAGAGAGAGAGAGAGACAGGGAGAGAGAGAGAGAGAGAGAGAGAGACAGAGACAGGGAGAGAGAGAGAGAGAGAGAGACAGAGAAGCGAGAGAGAGAAGAGAGAGGAGAGAGAGAGAGAGAGAGAGAGAGAGAGAGAGAGAGAGAGGACAGGGAGAGAGAGGAGAGAGAGAGAGAGAGAGAGAGAGAGAGAGAGAGAGAGACAGGGAGAGAGAGAGAGAGAGAGGACAGGGAGAGAGAGAGAGAGAGAGAGACAGGGAGAGAGAGAGAGAGACAGGGAGAGAGAGACAGGGAGAGAGAGAGACAGGGAGAGAGAGAGAGGAGAGAGACAGGGAGAGAGAGAGAGACAGGGAGAGAGAGACAGGGAGGAGAGAGACAGGGAGAGACAGGGAGAGAGAGAGAGACAGGAGAGAGAGACAGGAGAGAGGAGACAGGGAGAGAGAGAGAGACAGGGAGAGAGAGACAGACAGGGAGAGAGGAGACATAGAGAGAGAGAGAGACAGAGAGAGAGAGAGACAGGAGAGAGAGACAGGGAGAGAGAGAGAGACAGGGAGAGAGAGACAGGGAGAGAGAGACAGACAGGGAGAGAGAGACAGGGAGAGAGAGAGAGACAGAGAGAGACAGAGAGAGACAGAGAGAGAGACAAAGAGAGACAGAGAGAGAGACAAAGAGAGACAGAGAGAGAGACAAAGAGAGTCAGAGAGAGAGAGAGACAGAGAGAAAGAGAGAGAGAGAGACAAAGAGAGACAGAGAGAGAGACAAAGAGAGTCAGAGAGAGAGAGAGACAGAGAGACAGAGAGAAAGAGAGAGAGAGACAGAGAGAGAGAGAGAGAGAGAGAGACATTACAGTTCTGGAAGAGGTTTAACAATCGAAGTACACATCAACTCTGTAACTATATGATCTAATCCTGTATCCAAGTTGTATATACCCAAACCCAAGACTTCATTCAAATCAGTACAAGAATGGATTACAGTTGATCTAGTAAGCACCATGAGCACTCCTCTAGAAGGTACAAGTAGCAATCCATCTCAGACATTGAAATATGTGAAAACTCAAGGACAACCAGCTAGTTAGTTTTGTGATAACTCCTTCGCCCCCCACTCAATACCGTGACTATAGTAGGTAGAAAAGGCTATAAAACTGTACTTACATTTGACGGCCTGTGGGTTTGATTGTTTTCTCCTCGGCATTCTTCCTCGCTGTCAGTTAGTCGCAGTTCCCTCTGTGGGCTGGTGGCGAAGCACTGATCTATACGGCGTGTAGGCTGGTCATATTCCTCTTCCTCCAAAGGACAAGGACACAACTATCAGTGTCATCAGTCTCTCTCTCTCTCTCTCTCTCTCTCTCTCTCTCTCTCTCTCTCTCTCTCTCTCTCTCTCTCTTCTCTCTCTCTCTCTCTCTCTCTCTCTCTCTCTCTCTCTCTCTCTCTCTCTCTCTCTCTCTCTCTCTCTCTCTCTCTCTCTCTCTCTCTCTCTCTCTCTCTCTCTCTCTCTCTCTCTCTCTCTCTCTCTCTCTCTCTCTCTCTCTCTCTCTCTCTCTCTCTCTCTCTCTCTCTCTCTCTCTCTCTCACTCACTCACTCACTCACACACACACGTTAGCTAACTAGCTTGCTAAATATGCGGGGGATGGCTGACTTAGTTTGACATTCTAGCTAGTTTGTTAGTCTAACCGAGAACATCGTTAGCTAGCTCCATTTAAAAGACAGTGAGTTGTTCTCTGTGGCTCTATTGGGAAGAAATTGGTCCGATAGAAGCGACTCATCTGGCTAACTTAGATAGCTACAGCTACGCTAACTAATGGTCGGTATTTAGGAGAAAACAACAACACAAAAAATAGCCTATACGTTTAGTTAAATGTAAATCCTAAACAACAAGCTAACTTTACATCAACTTAAATTGTTGTTTAATATATATATATATATTTTTCGGTTAAAATAGTCTCTTACTAACTTCCTCGAGGGTCCAATGTGTACATACTGCGAGTTCATGGGGCGTGACGTCAGAGTGCTTTTTTTGTAAATATACTTCCGGATCTTGGGTCTTGTAGTCATTCAAATGTAGTCAGTTAACTTTGACTTCGAAGAAAAACTTATTTTTTTAACTTTCAAGTTTATTGTTGATTTATTGCGCATGCGAATAGGCCTCATACAGCACACATCATAAACGGTGACGTTAAACTTCTAATAATGCATATACGTAATAACAATATCCTCCAACCTATTATTGTACAGGCCTCTGTAAAACACAACTATTTTACCTGACACTGGATTAAACCACCAGATGGAGTTACTCTCTAACAGGAGGGAGGGGGAGAGAGAGAGTGCGTGTGTGTGTGGGGGGGGGGGGGGTAACTATGATTGGAACTTTAGATAAGGGATTTCATATAGGGTACTACTAGAGCAGCCGAATGGTAACAACCTATAAAGAAGCACATGAAATGAAGCTGTTTTCCACCTCCTAACACCGTCTACTATAATACACACCATCATTATACTACACTATGGGCTGCTCCTCCTAACACCGTCTACTGTAACACACACCATCATTATACTACCGTCTACTATAATACACACCATCATTATACTACACTATGGGCTGCTCCTCCTAACACCGTCTACTGTAACACACACCATCATTATACTACAATACACACCATCATTATACTACACTATGGGCTGCTCCTCCTAACACCGTCTACTGTAACACACACCATCATTATACTACCGTCTACTATAATACACACCATCATTATACTACACTATGGGCTGCTCCTCCTAATCCAAATATGTGTTCATATACATCATTGTCCTCCTCAGTGGAGGTTTGTCTGATGATTGTTTTACCGAACTATAAGTCTATGCTTCTGCCTTGTGAGAGACCTTAATAGCTGACTCGTTAGCTGACTAGTGGTGGCTATTCAGCAGCCTGAGAGTAAAAACTACTGGCCAGTCTTTCAGTTTTGGCCATGACGCTCCTGTTTGGGTGGCTGGGGGTCCCTGGTGTTCTTCTTGGCCTTCCTGAGACACCTGGTGTTGTAGGTGTCCTGTAGGGCAGGCAGTGAGTACCCATTGGTGCGTTGAGCTGCACGTATCACCCTCTGAAGAGCCTTGCGGTCCACAGTGGGGTTGCCGTAGCAGGCTGTGATGCAGCTCGACAGAATGCTCTCGATGGTGCTCCTGTAGAACACTGTGAGGGCCCTCGGGGACAGGCCACATTTCTACAACATCCGGAGGTTAAAAAGTCACTGTATGGTGTCCGTGTGGTTAGACCATTTCAGCTTTCCAGAATTTGAAGTTATGGTGGCCCTGTTGATGAGGACGGGCACGTGTCCAGCCTGGTTCCTCCTGAAGTCAACAATTAGCTCCTTTTGTTTTTGCTAACATTGAGGGAGAGGTTGTTAACCTGGCACCACGCCGTCAGAGTGCCTACCTCCTTCCCGTAGGCTGTCTCGCGGTCATGGGTATACAGAGAATACAGGAGGGGACCGAGGACGCATTCTTGTGTGCCCCCTGTGTTGAGAATCAGTGTAAAGGAGGTAATACCCTAACTTCACCACCTGGGGGCAGCCCGTCAGGAAGTCCAGGACCCAGTTTCATAGTGAGGAGTTCAGACCCAGGGACGTAAGCTTTGTAATGAGCTTATAGGACACTATGTTATTGAAGGCCAAGCTGTAGTTGATGAACAGTATCCCCACATATGCATACTTTTTGTCCAGGTGGGTGAGGGCAGTGTGCAGTGTAATGGCGATTGCGTCGTCCGTGGATCTGTCAGGGCGGTAGGCGAATTGGAGAGGGTCGAGTATGTCGGGGAGGGAGGAGGTGATATGGTCTTTGACTAGCCTCTAGAAGCACTTAATGCTGACGGAAGTGAGGGCTACTGGTCAGTAGTCATTCAGTTCAGTTACTTTCTCTTTCTTGGGCACAGGGAAGGATAGTGGACATCTTGAAGCAGGTGGGGATAACGGCCTGAAAATGTCAGAGAACAACAATTCCCAGCTGGCCTGTACATGCAACAAGGGCACGGCTAGAGATACCATCTGGGCGTGCCGGCAGCATCGCGAGGGTTAACAGTTGGTGGTTGAAAATATCCCTCTAGTAGTGTGGGGGCTGTGCTTTGGCAAAGTGGGTGGGGTTATATCCTGCCTGTTTGGCCCTGTCTGGGGGTATCATCGGATGGGGCCACAGTGTCTCCTGACCCCTCCTGTCTCAGCCTCCAGTATTTATGCTGCAGTAGTTTATGTGTCGTGGGTCTAGGGTCAGTCTGTTATATCTGGAGTATTTCTCCTGTCTTATCCGGTGTCCTGTGTGAATTTAAGTATGCTCTCTCCAATTCTCTCTTTTTTTATTTCTCTCTCTCGGAGGACCTGAGTCCTAGGACCATGCCTCAGGACTACCTGGCATGATGACTCCTTGTTGTCCCCAGTCCACCTGGCCGTACTGCTGCTCCAGTTTCAACTGTTCTGCTTGCGGCTATGGAATCCTGACCTGTTCACCGGACGTGCTACCTGTCCCAGACCTATTATTTGACCATGCTGGTCATTTATGAACATTTGAACATCTTGGCCATGTTCTGTTATAATCTCCACCCGGCACAGCCAGAAGAGGACTGGCCACCCCTCATAGCCGGGTTCCTCTCTAGGTTTCTTCCTAGGTTTTGGCCTTTCTGGGGAGTTTTTCCTAGCCACCGTGCTTCTACACCTGCATTGCTTGTTGTTTGGGGTTTTAGGCTGGGTTTCTGTACAGCACTTTGATGTATCAGCTGATGTAAGAAGGGCTATATAAATACATTTGATTTGAACACGTTTGAAGGACTTACATACGTCCTCAGTGGAGACTGTGAGTGTGTAGTCACGTTGTCCTCAGGGGCTCTCCTCGGCAGCTCAGGGTCATTGTGCTCGACTCTTGAGAAAAAGGTGTTTAGCCTGTCCTGTAGGCTGTCGTGGGAGACCGCAATGTGGCTAGCTTTCTTTTTGTAATCCGCAATTGTCAGAGGAGCCCCTGCCACATTTGCCTTGTGTCTGACCCACTGAATTTCTCCTCCACTTTTGTCCCTATACTTGTGTTTCGCCATCTTGACGTAGGGCACCCATCAAACATCACAGAATTGGAGCAGCTGACGAGATGGCCAATGTTCCAGTAGAAAAGTGCAGAACAGAAAGCTCACTGGTGGCAAACTTAAAGATATGTATAATGTTCAGCCAGTAGTTTTGAAAGTGGTCCCCATTTCTTGTGTACTACGTCATCAAATTGTGTACTACGTCATCAAATTGTGTACTACGTCATCAAATTGTGTACTACGTCATCAAATTGTGTACTACGTCATGCATTTCGTGTCATATGTCACAAATGTTGCACTTTGTATGATATCATATTACTTATTAAAAAATTGGTTCTGCAGTGTTGAAAATCCAATAACAATGTGTTGAGACCAAAAGTTTTTTTTCAAGAAATTACATCACCATGATAGGTTCCAGACAGACACAGACACAGGTTCCAGACAGACACACAGATACACACAGACACAGGTTCCAGACAGACACACAGATACACACAGACACAGGTTCCAGACAGACACACAGATACACACAGACACAGGTTCCAGACAGACACACAGATACACACAGACACAGGTTCCAGACAGACACAGATACACAGGTTCCAGACAGACACACAGATACACACAGATACACAGGTTCCAGACAGACACACAGATACACACAGACACAGGTTCCAGACAGACACACAGATACACACAGACACAGGTTCCAGACAGACACACAGATACACACAGACACAGGTTCCAGACAGACACACAGACACAGGTTCCAGACAGACACACAGACACAGGTTCCAGACAGACACACAGACACAGGTTCCAGACAGACACAGGTTCCAGAAAGACACACAGATACAGTGCATTCGGAAAAGTATTCAGACCCCTTGACTTTTTCCACATTTTGTTAAGTAACAGCCTTATTCTAAAATAAAGAAAAAAATATATATATATCTTCATCAATCTACACAAAATAGCTATAACATTTTGCTATGAGACTCGAAATTGAGCTCCTGCATCCTGTTTCCATTGATCATCCTTGAGATGTTTCTTCAACTTGATGAGAGTCCACCTGTGGTAAATTCAATTGATTGGACATGATTTGGAAAGGCACACACCTGTCTATATAAGGTCCCACAGTTGACAGTGCATCTCAGTGTAACAACCAAGCCATGAGGTCAAAGGAATTGTCCGTAGAGCTCTGAGACAGGATTGTGTACAGGAACATCTGGGGAAGGGTAGCAAAAAAGTTCTGCAGCATTAAAGGTCCCCAAGAACACAATGTTCTTCATCATTCTTAAATGGAAGAAGTTGGGAACCACCCAGACTCTTCCTAGAGCTGTCCGCCCGGCCAAACTGAGCAATCTGGGGATGCGGGCCTTGGTCAGGGAGGTGACAAATATCCCGATGGTCACTGACAAAGCTCCAGAGTTCCTCTGTGGAGATGGAAGAACCTTCCAGAAGGACAACCATCTCTGCAACACTCCACCAATCAGGCCTTTATGGTAGAGTGGCCAGACGAAAGCCACTCCTCAGTAAAAAGCACATGACAGCCCGCTTGGAGTTTGCCAAAAGGGACCTAAAGGACTCTCAGACCATGAGAAACAAGATTCTCTTGTGTGATGAAAAAGATTGAACTCTTTGGCCTGAATGCCAAGCATTACGTCTGGAGGAAACATGGCATCATCCTTAAGGTGAAGCATGGTGTTGGCAGCATCATGCTGTGGAGATGTTTTTCAGCAGCAGGGAATGGGAGACTAGTCAGGATCGAGGGAAATATGAACGGAGTAAAGTACAGAGAGATCCTTAATGAAAACCTGGTCCAGAGCACACGACCCTAAGCACACAGCCAAGTCAACCCAGGTGTGGCTTCGGGACAAGTCTCTGAATGTCCTGGAGTGGCCCAGCCAGACCCCGGACTTGAAACCAAACGAACATCTCTGGAGTGACCTGAAAACAACTATGCAGCAACGCTCCCCATCCAACCTGACAAAGCTTGACAGGATTTGCAGAGAAGAATGGGAGAAACTCCCCAAATACAGGTGTGCCAAGCTTGCAGAGTCATACCCAAGAAGACTCAAGGCTGTAATCGCTCAAGGCTGTAACAGTGGCAACAGGTTCCAGACAGACAGTGGCAACAGGTTCCAGACAGACAGCGGCAACAGGTTCCAGACAGACAGCGGCAACAGCTTCCAGACAGACAGCGGCAACAGCTTCCAGACAGACAGCGGCAACAGCTTCCAGACAGACAGCGGCAACAGCTTCCAGACAGACAGCGGCAACAGCTTCCAGACAGACAGCGGCAACAGCTTCCAGACAGACAGCGGCAACAGCTTCCAGACAGACAGCGGCAACAGCTTCCAGACAGACAGCGGCAACAGCTTCCAGACAGACAGCGGCAACAGCTTCCAGACAGACAGCGGCAACAGCTTCCAGACAGACAGCGGCAACAGCTTCCAGACAGACAGCGGCAACAGCTTCCAGACAGACAGCGGCAACAGCTTCCAGACAAAAGAGGTCATCAGGTACTTTGGTGTTGTGTTTCTCACCAAACTAAGTATTTCAATCGGTTTTAACTTGAAGAGTAATAACTACATGTGCTTTCTTAGCAGCTGTTGAAATAAATCACATTTTATTTTTACGATTCATATATCTAGCTGATAATTATGAAGGTCTTTGTGTCTATCTTGTTTCGTCTATTATTGTCCTGGCTGTAAGAAGGTTCAGTGAATGGAGAGGTGAAGCGTGAGGTAATAGAGTGTATCACCTTTACTCCACACACAGAGACGCTTAAAAGGCTCTCTCTCGCCCTCCATTTGGCAAATCTGACCACAATTCTATCCTCCTGATTCCTGCTTACAAGCAAAAAAACGAAACCAGGAAGTACCACTGCCTCGGTCAATACGGAAGTGGTCAGATGACGCATATGGTAAGCTATAAGACTGTTTTGCTAGCACAGACTGGAATATGTTCCGGGATTCTTCCTATGGCATTGAGGAGTACATCACCTCAGTCACCAGCTTCATTAACAGGTGCATCGATGAAGTCATCCCCACAGTGACCATACATACATACCCCAACCAGAAGCCATGGATCTGGCAACATCTGCACTGAGCTAAAGGGTAGAGCTGCTGCTGTCAAGGAGCTGGACTCTAATCCAGAAGCTTTTGAGAAATCCCGCTATGCCCTCCGACGAACCATCAAACAGGCAAAGTGGCAATACAGGACACCAGCTCTGACGCTCGTCGGATGTGATATGGATGGCAAACTATTACAGACTTCAAAGGGAAGCTCAGCCGCGAGCTTCCCAGTGACATGATCCTACCAGACCAGCTAAATTACTTCTATGTCGCTTTGAGGCAAGCAACACTGAAGCATGCATGAGAGCACCCGCTGTTCTGGACGACTGTGTGATCACGCTCTCCATAGCCAATGTGAGTAAGACCTTTAAACAGGTCAACATTCACAAGGCCGCAGGGCCAGCAGGATTACCAGGACCTGTACTCAGATCATGCACTGACCAACTGGCAAGGAACTGAAATGTTTAACCTGTCCCTGACCCAGTTTGTAAAACCTAATATTTGAATCAGCTGTGTAGTGCTGTGGTAAAAACCAAAACATGCACCCAGAGGGGGACCCAGGACCGAGTTTGGGAAACGCTGGTTTACCCAGTACCAGGTTGATGTTCCTTGGACACATAGGTCTGTCCTTGGGACAACATATAGGTATGGGGATACTGTGGTCCACCACCCGGCTCTCTCTCTCCCTGTCTACTGTCTATATGCGTTATCAATTGAGCCTGGAGACGAGATTAGGCATAACGCCGAATACAGCAGGTGTAGACCTTACAGTGAATGCTTACTTACTTACCGAGTCAATGTGCGGGGGTACAGGTTAGTCGAGGTGATTGAGGTAACATGTACAGGTAAGGGTAAAGTGTCTATGCACCGATAATAAACAGCGAGTAGCAGCAGCGTAAAAAAGGGGGGTTCAATGCAAGTAACCCGGGAAGCCATTTGATTAACTGTTCAGCAGTCTTATGGCTTGTGGGTAGAAGCTATTCAGGAGCCTGTTGGTCCTAGACATGGTGCTCCGATACTGCTTGCCGATAGCAGAGAGAACAGTCTAGCGTGACTGGAGTTGTGATAACATGCGTCTTGGTGAGAGGTGTAGGAGTCAGGCGCAGGAGAGAGCAGGGATGTCTGAGAAGCGTGTTTAATAATATAGTCCAGCAATACAAAAACGGCACAGACCAAAACCCCAAAACTACGCTCTCGAATAATCAGAAACTCGTGCAAACACACGGAGGAACAAACACAGTTCCGACACTTTACATACACGTGCGTAATAGCGAAAAAACAACAAACATCAAATACACTCGAGCGCAATGCACACAAGTCTAATCCTGCACGAATTACGGCAGGTAACAGGTGCCCTATATACCAACAGAAATCAGAGCAATGAAAACCAGGTGTGAAAAGGAACACAGACAAAACAACCAGAAAAAGAAAAAGGGATCGGTAGCGGCTAGTAGACCGGAGACGCCGAGCGCCGAGCGCCGCCCGAACAGGGAGAGGAGTTACCTTCGGTTGAAGTCGTGACAGGAGTCTTTGGTATAGAGGTCCTGGATGGCAGGAAGCTTGGCCCCAGTAACCAATTAGCCTAGCCCTAGTTGTCAATCTGAAACATGATTTATCAGTTTGTCTGTTAAGTTAACCCACAGTTCCTAGCTAGAGCTAGACAAACGTTAATATCAGTTCATTTTTGAATTTTATCCACATTTGTCTTTATAATGTGACTACAATCAAATAGTTTTTTGTTTTTATTTTTACACGGGAGTGGTTGGTGGTGGAGGAGTTTAACCTATGGCCAGTGGCTGTACTATCAAGATGAGGGGGTTTATCTTGATGGCAAAGGGAAAGTGAAGGAATTCATCCCAGTCTGCTGTACCCGACCATGGCTAACAACAAAGAGACAGTGTTATAGTGTTACTGTGTCTGTGTGTCTGTGTTGACACTATTCCTGTGTGTTGACACTATTCCTGTGTGTTTCTCTCTGGGCCGGAGCCGAGGAGGATGCCAAGTAAAGTCAACCAAAGGCCTCAATTACTACAAGTAAGGTCAACCAAAGGCCTCAATTACTACAAGTAAGGTCAACCAAAGTCCTCAAATCACTACAAGTAACGTCATCCAAAGTCCTCCATCACCACAAGTAACATAATCCAAAGTCCTCCATCACCACAAGTAACATAATCCAAAGTCCTCCATCACCACAAGTAACGTCATCCAAAGTCCTCCATCACCACAAGTAACGTCATCCAAAGTCCTCCATCACCACAAGTAACATAATCGAAAGTCCTCCATCACCACAAGTAAAGTCATCCAAAGTCCTCCATCACCACAAGTAACGTCATCCAAAGTCCTCCATCACCACAAGTAACGTCATCCAAAGTCCTCCATCACCACAAGTAACGTCATCCAAAGTCCTCCATCACCACAAGTAACGTCATCCAAAGTCCTCCATCACCACAAGTAACGTCATCCAAAGTCCTCCATCACCACAAGTAACATAATCCAAAGTCCTCCATCACCACAAGTAACGTCATCCAAAGTCCTCCATCACCACAAGTAACGTCATCCAAAGTCCTCCATCACCACAAGTAACGTCATCCAAAGTCCTCCATCACCACAAGTAACGTCATCCAAAGTCCTCCATCACCACAAGTAACGTCATCCAAAGTCCTCCATCACCACAAGTAACGTCATCCAAAGTCCTCCATCACCACAAGTAACGTCAACCAAAGTCCACATATCACTACAAGTAACGTCAACCAAAGTCCTCGATCACTACAAGTAACGTCAACCAAGGTTTGCGCTCTGTGTTCTATCCCCTCCTCTGTCTCTCGTCTTCTGCTGTTCTTTCAGGTACGGACGGATAAGAGAACAGCAGATAAGATGTCAGCTGATATGTCATGATGATGTGATGTCATACGCTGGCAGTGTATCAATGTCCTGGGAATAACATACGAGTATCACAGTGACCTAAATCATAATGTGTTCTAACACATTCTGACAAGTATTTAGCCTGGCTCAACAATGTTTGGAATAAATAACCCAGGTCGATTGAGACAACAACAAAAAATACCCACCTATCTTTCTAGATTTATTCATGGTTATGAACTCTGTTTTAACATAAGGAGATGTCAACACACGTGTAGTTGTGTATTATACAGTTCTAGTAACTATTCACATTTGAACATATACTATATTTCAATTGTTGATTCTGTATCTACAGACTATCTACATACTGTAAAATATAATTATATATAAGAACACGTTGTGTTAGTTCGGGGCCTGGTAACCCGGGTAACCCTGGTAACCCTGGTAACCCTGGTAACCCTAGTAACCCAGGAGTGAACATGTACATGGACTTTAGTTCCAACCTCTAATCCCTTTACCTACTGAGCCAATTGATCACTATCAGTGATTGGCTAAATTCCCAGGCCTAATAAAAAAGCTAAACAAAAAGCCTGAAGCATATGCAGCTCCAGGACCAGGGTTGCCAGGACCAGGGTTGCCAGGACCAGGGTTGCCAGGACCAGGGTTGCCAGGACCAGGGTTGCCAGGACCAGGGTTGCCAAGACCAGGGTTGCCAGGACCAGGGTTGCCAGGACCAGGGTTGCCAGGACCAGGGTTGCCAGGAACAGGGTTGCCAGGACCAGGGTTGCCAGGACCAGGGTTGCCAGGTCAAGGGTTGCCAGGACCAGGGTTGCCAGGACCAGGGTTGCCAGGCCCAGGGTTGCCAGGACCAGGGTTGCCAGGTCAAGGGTTCACAGGACTAGGGTTGCCAGGACCAGGAATGCCAGGACCAGGGTTGCCAGGGCCAGGGTTGCCAGGTCAAGGGTTCACAGGACTAGGGTTGCCAGGACCAGGAATGCCAGGACCAGGGTTGCCAGGACCAGGGTTCACAGATCAAGGGTTGCCAGGACCAGGGTTGCCAGGACCAAGGTTGCCAGGACCAGGGTTCACAGGTCAAGGGTTGCCAGGACTAGGGTTGCCAGGACCAAGGTTGCCAGGACCAGGGTTCACAGGTCAAGGGTTGCCAGGCCTAGGGTTGCCAGGACCAGGGTTCACAGATCAAGGGTTGCCAGGGCCAGGGTTGCCAGGCACCAGGGTTGCCAGGACCAAGGTTGCCAGGACCAGGGTTGCCTAGCCCTGCATTAGTTAGTCATCTACATGTCCGGGGGTGACTTTACACAGGTAATGTCCACAGTTTAACAGTGTCTCTACAATGGTACAGGGCATTCACCTGTTAGTTAGGTACAGCAGGATGTCTGTCTGTTGTTAGTTATATTGTCTCTATACAGCAGGATGTCTGTTGTTAGTTATAATGTCTCTATACAGCAGGGTCTGTGTGTCTGTTGTTAGGGTCTGTGTGTATGTTGTTAGGGTCTGTGTGTCTGTTGTCAGCGTCTGTATGTCTGTTGTCAGGGTCTGTATGTTGGTTGTTAGGATCTGTGTGTCTGTTATCAGGGTATGTGTATGTTGTTCGGGTATGTGTGTCTGTTGTTAGGGTCTATATGTCTGTTATTAGGGGCGTAGTGTCTGTTGTTAGGGTCTGCGTGTCTGTTGTTAGAGTCAGGGTGTCTATTGTTAGGGTCTGTGTGTCTGTTGTTAGAGTCAGGGTGTCTGTTGTTGGGGTCTCTGTGTCTATTGTTAGGGTCTGTGTGTTTGTTGTTAGGGTCTGCGTGTCTGTTGTTAGAGTCAGGGTGTCTATTGTTAGGGTCTGTGTGTCTGTTGTTAGGGTCTGTGTGTCTGTTGTTAGGGTCTGTGTGTCTATTGTCAGAGTCTGTGTGTCTATTGTCAGAGTCTGTGTGTCTATTGTCAGAGTCTGTGTGTCTATTGTCAGAGTCTGTGTGTCTATTGTCAGAGTCTGTGTGTCTATTGTCAGAGTCTGTGTGTCTATTGTCAGAGTCTGTGTGTCTGTTGTCAGGGTCGATGTTTCTGTAACTTAGTTTTCCTAACATCACGGGGAGGTAGAACAGTTTAATCCACAGTGGAACACCCAGGAATGACTAAAGAGGTGCGTTGCCTAAAGGAGAAGGAGAAAACGGTCTGAATCTTTGTTGTCCAGCTTGTCAAATTGTACGTGTGACCTTTCATCCAGGTGCCCTTAGAGCAGTTCTTCCCAAACTGGTCCAGTCCAGGTGGCTTTGGTCAGAAGTAGTTCACTAACTGGGGAGAAGTAGTTTACTAGCTGGTGAGAAGTAGTTCACTAACTGGGGAGAAGTAGTTCACTAGCTGGGGAGAAGTAGTTCACTAGCTGGGGAGAAGTAGTTCCCTAACTGGGGAGAAGTAGTTCACTAGCTGGGGAGAAGTAGTTCACTAACTGGGGAGAAGTAGTTCACTAGCTGGGGAGAAGTAGTCCACTAGCTGGGGAGAAGTAGTCCAGTAGCTGGGGAGAAGTAGTCCACTAGCTGGGGAGAAGTAGTCCAGTAGCTGGGGAGAAGTAGTCCAGTAGCTGGGGAGAAGTAGTCCACTAGCTGGGGAGAAGTAGTCCAGTAGCTGGGGAGAAGTAGTTCACTAGCTGGGGAGAAGTAGATCACTAGCTGGGGAGAAGTAGTCCAGTAGCTGGGGAGAAGTAGTCCAGTAGCTGGGGAGAAGTAGTCCACTAGCTGGGGAGAAGTAGATCACTAGCTGGGGAGAAGTAGTCCAGTAGCTTGGGAGAAGTAGTTCACTAGCTGGGGAGAAGTAGATCACTAGCTGGGGAGAAGTAGTCCAGTAGCTGGGGAGAAGTAGTTCACTAGCTGGGGAGAAGTAGATCACTAGCTGGGGAGAAGTAGTCCAGTAGCTGGGGAGAAGTAGTCCAGTAGCTGGGGAGAAGTAGATCACTAGCTGGGGAGAAGTAGTCCACTAGCTGGGGAGAAGTAGTTCACTAGCTGGGGAGAAGTAGATCACTAGCTGGGGAGAAGTAGTTTACTAGCTGGGGAGAAGTAGTTCACTAACTGGGGAGAAGTAGTTTACTAGCTGGGGAGAAGTAGTTCCCTAACTGGGGAGAAGTAGTCCACTAGCTGTTTGGTGTATGGTGGTATTGCTGTGACAATATCAAGATTCTCTTTGTCAAATACTCCGTTCTGAATATTAGAGGGATGGTTTCAGCCACTGAACTGAAAAAGGGAACTGGGCTCTTGATCGGACATGTACTCAAGTCATCTAAGACACTTACTGTACAGTTGTGTCACTTCCTTTATGCTTGTGTCACTTCCTTTATGCTTGTGTCCCTTCCTTTAGACTTGTGTCACTTCCTGATGTCACACTCTGATGGAGGAGGAGGAGGGGGAGGAGGTCCTGTCACAGACTGATGATGGAGGAAGAGGAGGAGGAGGCTTTGTCACAGACTGATGATGGAGGAAGAGGAGGAGGAGGCTTTGTCACAGACTGATGATGGAGGAGGAGGAGAAGGAGGTCCTGTCACAGACTGATGATGGAGGAGGAGAAGGCTCTGTCACAGACTGATGATGGAGGAGGAGGAGGAGGTCCTGTCACAGACTGATGATGGAGGAGGAGGAGGAGGAGATCCTGTCACACTCTGATGATGGAGGAAGAGGAGGAGATCCTGTCACAGACTGATGATGGAGCAAGAGGAGGAGATCCTGTCACAGACTGATGATGGAGCAAGAGGAGGAGGTCCTGTCACAGACTGATGATGGAGGAGGAGGAGGTCCTGTCACAGACTGATGATGGAGCAAGAGGAGGAGGTCCTGTCACAGACTGATGATGGAGCAAGAGGAGGAGGTCCTGTCACAGACTGATGATGGAGCAAGAGGAGGAGGTCCTGTCACAGACTGATGATGGAGCAAGAGGAGGAGGTCCTGTCACAGACTGATGATGGAGGAGGAGGGGGTCCTGTCACAGACTGATGATGGAGCAAGAGGAGGAGATCCTGTCACAGACTGATGATGGAGCAAGAGGAGGAGATCCTGTCACAGACTGATGATGGAGCAAGAGGAGGAGATCCTGTCACAGTCTGATGATGGAGGAAGAGGAGGAGGTCCTGTCACAGACTGATGATGGAGGAAGAGGAGGAGGTCCTGTCACAGACTGATGATGGAGGAGGAGGAGGTCCTGTCACAGACTGATGATGGAGGAGGAGGAGGTCCTGTCACAGACTGATGATGGAGGAGGAGGAGGTCCTGTCACAGACTGATGATGGAGGAGGTCCTGTCACAGACTGATGATGGAGGAAGATGAGGAGATCCTGTCACACTCTGATGATGGAGGAGGTCCTGTCACAGACTGATGATGGAGGAAGATGAGGAGATCCTGTCACACTCTGATGATGGAAGAGGAAGAGGAGGTCCTGTGGAACTGACAGAGAGAAGAGTTGAGTTATATACACTGTTGACACAAACACATCCTTGTAGATGAAAACTTTGTTTATCACCTTGCTGCCTTGCACCCCCCCGTTGTAGTAGAGTGGCGTGCTCTGAGCCGAGACGCTGGTGCTGTAGTAAGATGGTTCGGTCCGAACATAGGGGCGTTTGGGTTTGTCCTTGTAGTCATTGTCCTTGATGATGTCATACTGACGACAGAACAGAGCTATTACCGCTGGAGAGGAGAGAGGACAGAGGGTTGAAGACAGAACAGAGAGGAGACAGGAGACAGAGGGTTGAAGACAGAACAGAGAGGAGACAGAGGACAGGGGGTTGAAGACAGAACAGAGAGGAGACAGAGGACAGGGGGTTGAAGACAGAACAGAGAGGGGACAGAGGACAAGGGGTTGAAGAGAGAACAGAGAGGAGACAGAGGACAGAGGGTTGAAGACAGAACAGAGAGGAGACAGAGGACAGGGGGTTGAAGACAGAACAGAGAGGAGACAGGGGACAAGGGGTTGAAGACAGAACAGAGAGGAGACAGAGGACAGAGGGTTGAAGACAGAACAGAGAGGAGACAGGAGACAGAGGGTTGAAGACAGAACAGAGAGGAGACAGAGGACAGGGGGTTGAAGACAGAACAGAGAGGAGACAGAGGACAGGGGGTTGAAGACAGAACAGAGAGGAGACAGAGGACAGGGGGTTGAAGACAGAACAGAGAGGGGACAGAGGACAAGGGGTTGAAGAGAGAACAGAGAGGAGACAGAGGACAGAGGGTTGAAGACAGAACAGAGAGGAGACAGAGGACAGGGGGTTGAAGACAGAACAGAGAGGAGACAGGGGACAAGGGGTTGAAGACAGAACAGAGAGGAGACAGAGGACAGAGGGTTGAAGACAGAACAGAGAGGAGACAGAGGACAGGGGGTTGAAGACAGAACAGAGAGGAGACAGGGGACAAGGGGTTGAAGACAGAACAGAGAGGAGACAGAGGACAGGGGGTTGAAGACAGAACAGAGCTATTACCGCTGGAGAGGAGAGAGGACAGAGGGTTGAAGACAGAACAGAGAGGAGACAGGAGACAGAGGGTTGAAGACAGAACAGAGAGGAGACAGAGGACAGGGGGTTGAAGACAGAACAGAGAGGAGACAGAGGACAGGGGGTTGAAGACAGAACAGAGAGGGGACAGAGGACAAGGGGTTGAAGAGAGAACAGAGAGGAGACAGAGGACAGAGGGTTGAAGACAGAACAGAGAGGAGACAGAGGACAGGGGGTTGAAGACAGAACAGAGAGGAGACAGGGGACAAGGGGTTGAAGACAGAACAGAGAGGAGACAGAGGACAGAGGGTTGAAGACAGAACAGAGAGGAGACAGGAGACAGAGGGTTGAAGACAGAACAGAGAGGAGACAGAGGACAGGGGGTTGAAGACAGAACAGAGAGGGGACAGAGGACAAGGGGTTGAAGAGAGAACAGAGAGGAGACAGAGGACAGAGGGTTGAAGACAGAACAGAGAGGAGACTGAACAGAGAGGAGACAGGGGACAAGGGGTTGAAGACAGAACAGAGAGGAGACAGAGGACAGAGGGTTGAAGACAGAACAGAGAGGAGACAGAGGACAGGGGGTTGAAGACAGAACAGAGAGGAGACAGAGGACAGAGGGTTGACTACAGAACAGAGAGGAGACAGAGGACAGAGGGTTGAAGACAGAACAGAGAGGTTGACAGAGGACAGGGGGTTGAAGACAGAACAGAGAGGAGACAGAGGACAAGGGGTTGAAGATAGAACAGAGAGGAGACAGAGGACAGGGGGTTGAAGACACACACACACACACACACACAGAGAGAGACCAACCTGCCCAGAGTAGCAGTACAGTGGTGACGATGAGTAGTTCTCCAGTCTGCAGGTTAGGGGTCAGATCCATCCCTTCCATGGTCGGGTCATCTAGGGTAGAGGGGTAAAAGTTACTGTTTGTATATGCATGCACGTGTGTGTGCATGTATGTGTGTGTGTGTGCGTCCATGTCTGTGTGTGTGTATGTTTGCATGTGTGTGTCTACCGTCTATGCTTCCTATAGGGTAGTGATCAGTCTTCTCCAGGGTCCTGAAGTGGACAGTGTGACTGGGCTGGCTGTCTCCCTGAAGACCTATGGACTGGACCTAAGATATAAAACACAATCAGACCTGCAACCCCCTCATGTGTTGAATGCAGGAATGAGGGAGAACTCGGTTTGTTTTTTTGAAAAGTCTCTGAAAAATTGTCCTATTGAAAAAGTTTGGTTACTAGCTACCTTTTATGAATTTTGGATCCCATGATGTGGTTAGCATCAGGTGCTGGGACCATTACTATCTGTCCAGGGATCCTGCTGACCAAGAGTCTAAAGAGCTGTTGGGCATAGCAGCTAGCCTAGCTGCTAACTAGCTATTAAGATAGCAAGGTTTCCTTGACTCCTTGAACACAGCCTGCGCCGCGGTTAGCCCTTGTGGCTGAGACCGCTGGATTGTCCCGGACTTGTGGCTGTCTAAGTCCCTGCTGTTTGTTGTTGTTTAGATTCTCTGGCAATGGCTCTGGTGAACATTCCTGCAGTCAGAATGCCAATTGCACGCTTCCTCAAAACTTGAGACATCTGTGGCATTGTGTTGACCTCTACCTCTACCCCTGACCTCTAACCCCTGACCTCTACCTCTAACTCCTGTCCTCTACCTCTACCCCCTAACCTCTACCTCTACCCCCTGACCTCTACCTCTACCCCCTGACCTCTAACCTGTACCTGTACGCTGTAGTGTGTGTCTTCATCCAGGTCCCACAACACACACGCTCGACTTGACGAGTTCACCTCCCGAATGGAGCGCTGCATCAGCCCGTCCTGCCTCTACACACACACACACACACACACACACACACACACACACACACACACACACACACACACACACACATTACCAGTCAGAAGTTTGGAAACACCAACTCATTCAAGGGTTTTTCTTTATTTTTTATTAATAATAGGGAAGACGTCGAACTATAAAATAACACATATGGAATCATGTAGTAACCAAAAAAGTGTTACATTTGAGATTTTTCACAGTAGCCACCCTTTGCCTTGATGACAGCTTTGCAGACTCTTGGCATTCTCTCAACCAGTTTCATGAGGCAGTCACCTGGAATGCATTTCAATTAACAGGCGTGCCTTGTTAAAAGTTAATTTGTGGAATTTATTTCCTTCTTAATGCGTTTGAACCAATCAGTTGTGTTGTGACAAGGTAGGGGTGGTATACAGAAGATAACCCTATTTGGTAAAAGACCAACTCCATATTATGGCAAGAACAGCTCAAATAAGCGAAGAGAAACGACAGTCCATCATAACATGAAAGGTCAGTCAATACAGAAAATGTCAATAACTGAAAGTTTCTTCAAGTGACATCACAAAAACCATCAAACGCTATGATGAACATGGCTCTCATGAGGACCGCCACAGGAAAGGAAGACCCAGAGTTACCTCTGTTGCAGAAGAAAAGTTCATTAGAGCCTCAGAAATTGCAGCCCAAATAAATGCTTCACACACAGAGTTCAGGTAACAGACAGATCTCAACATAAACTGTTCAGAGGAGACTGCGTGAATCAGGCTTTCATGGTCAAATTGCTGCAAACAAACCACTACTAAAGGACACCAATAAGAAGAAGAGACTTGCTTGGGCCAAGAAACACGAGCAATGGACATTAGACCAGTGGAAATCTGTCCTTTGGTCTGGAGTCCAAATTAGTTCCAACCACTGTGTCTTTGTGAGGCGCAGTGTGTGTGAACAGATGATCTCTGCATGTGTATTTCCCACCGTGAAGCATGGAGGAGGAGGTGTGATGGTGTGGGAGTGCTTTGCTGGTGACACTGTCTATGATTTGTTTCGATTTCAAGGCACACTTAACTAGTAGCCAAGTAGCCATCAAGTGCTCAGCATATGTGGGAACTCCTTCAAGATTGTTGGGAAAGCATTCCAAGTGAAGCTGGTTGAGAGAATGCCAAGCATGTGCAAAGCTGTCATCAAGGCAAAGGGTGGCAATTTGAAAAATCTCAAATATAAAATATATTTTGATTTGTTTAACACTTGTTTTTCTTTGTGATACTGTCACAAAGCTAACTAAAAAAACAGCATTCCCCAAAAGAGGATGGCTTTCACTTCAACAGTGATAAATTCATGAACTTCTTTGAGGAAGACATAATGATCATTAGAAATCAAATTATGGACTCCTCTTTAAATCTACGCTGTCCTCCAAAGCTCAGTTGTCCTGAGTCTGCACAACTCTGCCAGGACCTAGGATCAAGGGAAACACTCAAGTGTTTTAGTACTATATCTCTTGACACAATGATGAAAAATAATCATGGCCTCAAAACTTCAAGCTGCATACTGGACCCTATTCCAACTAAACTACTGAAAGAGCTGCTTCCTGTGCTTGGCCCTCCTATGTTGAACATAATAAACGCCTCTCTATCCACCGGATGTGGACCAAACTCACTTAAAGTGGCAGTAATAAAGCCTCTCTTGAAAAAGCCAAACCTTGACCCAGAAAATATTTTTTAAACTGTTTAAAATCTCCCTTTCTTCTCAAAAATCTTTGAAAAAGCTGTTGCGCAGCAACTCACTGCCATCCTGAACGCTTCAGTCTGGTTTTAGACCCCATCATAGCACTGAGACATGTGAAGGTGGTAAATTACCTTTTAATGGCGCCAGACCGAGGCTCTGCATCTATCCTCGTTCTCCTAGACCTTAGTGCTGCTTTTGATACCATCGATCACCACATTCTTTTGGAGAGATTGGAAACCCAAATTGATCTACACGGACAAGTTCTGGCCTGGTTTAGATCTTATCTGTCGGAAAGATATCAGTTTGTCTCTTTGGATGGTTTGTCCTCTGACAAATCAACTCTAAATGTCAGTGTTCCCCAAGGCTCCATTTTAGGACCACTATTGTTTTCACTATATACAGAGAGAATCATTTTGCACGCGCAATTTTTCAGTTTTTGATTTGTTACATTTTTTTCCACTTCATGATTGTGTCCCACTTGTTGTTGATTCTTCACAAACAAAAAATCAGTTTTATATCTTTACGTTTGATGCCTGAAATGTGGCAAAAGGTCGCAAAGTTCAAGGGGGCCGAATACTTTCGCAAGGCACTGTATTTTACCTCTTGGTGATGTCATTCGGAAGCATAATGTTTTTATTTTTTATTTCACCTTTATTTAACCAGGTAGGCTAGTTGAGAACACCTTTATTTAACCAGGTAGGCTAGTTGAGAACACCTTTATTTAACCAGGTAGGCTAGTTGAGAACACCTTTATTTAACCAGGTAGGCTAGTTGAGAACACCTTTATTTAACCAGGTAGGCAAGTTGAGAACACGTTCTCATTTACAATTGCGACCTGGCCAAGATAAAGCAAAGCAGTTCGACAGATAAAACGACACAGAGTTACACATGGAGTAAAAACAAACATACAGTCAATAATGCAGTATAAACAAGTCTATATACAATGTGAGCAAATGAGGTGAGAAGGGAGGTAAAGGCAAAAAAGGCCATGATGGCAAAGTAAATACAATATAGCAAGTAAAATACTGGAATGGTAGTTTTGCAATGGAAGAATGTGCAAAATAAATAAATAAATTAAAATGAAATACAGTTGGGAAAGAGGTAGTTGTTTGGGCTAAATTATAGGTGGGCTATGTACAGGTGCAGTAATCTGTGAGCTGCTCTGACAGTTGGTGCTTAAAGCTAGTGAGGGAGATAAGTGTTTCCAGTTTCAGAGATTTTTGTAGTTCGTTCCAGTCATTGGCAGCAGAGAACTGGAAGGAGAGGCGGCCAAAGAAAGAATTGGTTTTGGGGGTGACTAGAGAGATATACCTGCTGGAGCGTGTGCTACAGGTGGGAGATGCTATGGTGACCAGCGAGCTGAGATAAGGGGGGACTTTACCTAGCAGGGTCTTGTAGATGACATGGAGCCAGTGGGTTTGGCGACGAGTATGAAGCGAGGGCCAGCCAACGAGAGCGTACAGGTCACAATGGTGGGTAGTATATGGGGCTTTGGTGATAAAACGGATTGCACTGTGATAGACTGCATCCAATTTGTTGAGTAGGGTATTGGAGGCTATTTTGTAAATGACATCGCCAAAGTCGAGGATTGGTAGGATGGTCAGTTTTACAAGGGTATGTTTGGCAGCATGAGTGAAGGATGCTTTGTTGCGAAATAGGAAGCCAATTCTAGATTTAACTTTGGATTGGAGATGTTTGATATGGGTCTAGAAGGAGAGTTTACAGTCTAACCAGTCTAACCATCTAACCATGTTAACTTTCGCAGGTATGCGGACGACACACAGCTGTACATTTCAATGAAACGTGGTGAAGCTCCAAAATGTCCCTCCCTGAAGCCTGTGTTTCAGACATAAGGAAGTGGATGGTGGCAATTGTTCTATTTTTAAACTCTGACAAAACCTAGATGCTTGTTCTAGGTCCCAAGAAACAAAGAGATCTGCTGTTGGATCTGACAATTCATCTTGATGGTTGTACAGTCGTCTCAAATAAAACTGTGAAGGACCTCTGCGTTACTCTGGACCCTGATTTCTCTTTTGACGAACCTATCTAGGACAGCTTTTTTCAATCTGAAAAAAAATTCTGAAACCTTCTGTCTAAAAATGACGCAGAAAAATGTATCCATGCTTTTGTCACTTCTAGGTTAGACTACTGCAATGCTCTCCTTTCCGGCTACCTGGATAAAGCACTAAATAAACTTCAGTTAGTTCTAAACACGGCTGCTAGAATCTTGACTAGAACCAAAATATGTGATCATATTACTCCAGTGCTAGCCTCTCTACACTGGCTTCATGTTAAGGCAAGGGCGGATTACAAGGTTTTACTGCTAACCTACAAAGCATTAAATGGGCTTGCTCCCACCTATCTTTCCGATTTGGTCATGCCGTACATACCTACACGTACGCTACGGTCACAAGACGCAGGTCTCCTTACTGTTTCTATGGTTTCTAAGCAAACAGCTGGAGGCAGGGCTTTCTCCTATAGAGCTCCATTTTCATGGATTGGTCTGCCTATCCATGTGAGAGACGCAGACTTGGTCTCAACCTTTAAGTCTTTATTGAAGACTCATCTCTTCAGTAGGTCCTATGATTGAGTGTAGTCTGGCCCAGGAGTGTGAAGCTGAACGGAAAGGTACTGGAGCAACAAACCGCCCTTGCTATCTCTGCCTGGCCGGTTCCCCTCTCTCCACTGGGATTCTCTGCCTCTAACCCTATTACAGGGGCTGAGTCACTGGCTTACTGGTGCTCTTCCATGCCTTCCCTTGGGTTGTGCCGTGGCGGAGATCTTTGTGGGCTATACTCGGTCTTGTCTCAGGATAGTAAGTTGGTGGTTGAAGATATCCCTCTAGTGGTGTGGGGGCTGGGCTTTGGCAAAGTGGGTGGGGTTATATCCTGCCTGTTTGGCCCTGTCTGGGGGTATCGTCGGACGGGGCCACAGTGTCTCCCGACCCCTCCTGTCTCAGCCTCCAGTATTTATGCTGCAGTAGTTTATGTGTCGGGGGGCTAGTTTCAGTCTGTTATATCTGAAGTATTTCTCCTGTCTTATCCGGTGTCCTGTGTGAATGTAAGTATGCTCTCTCTAATTCTTTCTTTCTCTCTCTCAGAGGACCTGAGCGCTAGGACCATGCCTCAGGACTAACTGGCCTGATGACTCCTTGTTGTCCCCAGTCCACCTGGCCGTGCTGCTGCTCCAGTTTCAACTGTTCTGCCTGCGGCTATGGAACTGTGACCTGTTCACCGGACGTGCTACCTGTCCCAGACCTGCTGTTTTCAACTCTCTAGAGACAGCAGGAGTGGTAGAATGATCGTCTATGAAAAGCCAACTGACATTTACTCATGAGGTGCTGACCTGTTGCACCCTCGACAACCACTGTGATTATTATTATTTGACCCTGCTGGTCATCTATAAACATTTGAACATCTTGGCCATGTTCTGTATTAATCTCCACCCGGCACAGCCAGAAGAGGACTGGCTTCCCCTCATAGCCTGGTTCCTCTCTAGGTTTCTTCCTAGGTTCTGGCCTTCCTAGGGAGTTTTTCCTAGCCACCGTGCTTCTACACCTACATTGCCTGCTGTTTGGGGTTTTAGGCTGGGTTTCTGTACAGCACTTTGATTGATTTGATTTGATGTCTTCACTATTATTCTACAATTGAGAAAATAGTGAGAGAAAATAAAATTGGACTGGTTAGTGTATATCTTTCCGTATTATCTCCTACCTGTTGTGAGATGACGTATCCGATGACAATGTCTCCCTGTGGTACACTCCAGATGATGAGGGCGGAGTCTGATCTCAGCTGACTTACCGATACGTTGACTGGAGCCACTGGCACTGCTGTTACAACACAGAAATAACTTACATATTACACACCTTTTACCACGCCATTGTTGAATAATCATTTCCGATCGGCTTGAAGGGCATTCTAGTGTGCATAATGACATCATTAAAAACATCCCAGGCCAAATGTCTCTCCTGACCAATCACAAAGCAGGACACATCAGGACATCCTGAATATTCAACAGTCTGGTATGACATTCTGTAGGCTCGGCCCTAATATATGTCCTCTCTGTCACCTCCAGCCAACATGGCAGGTAGTCTAGTGGTTAGAGGGTTGGGCCAGTAAACGAAAGGTTCCTGGATTGACTCCCCGAGCTGACAAGGTCAAAATCTGTAGTTCTGCCCCTGAACAAGGCTGTTAACCCACTGTTCCTAGGCTGTCATTGTAAATAAGAATTTGTTCTTAACTGACTTGCCTAGTTAAATAAAGGTTCAATAAAAAAAAGAAAGTAAAATGGCACAAGACAATGTCTAAGGGTCAGTATGTCCTTCCCCCTCTGAGGGGCCACAATGCCTAAGGGTCAGTATGTCCTTCCCCCTCTGAGGGGCCACAATGCCTAAGGGTCAGTATGTCCTTCCCCCTCTGAGGGGCCACAATGTCTAAGGGTCAGTATGTCCTTCCCCCTCTGAGGGGCCATAATGCCTAAGGGTCAGTATATCCTTCCCCCTCTGAGGGGCCACAATGTCTAAGGGTCAGTATGTCCTTCCCCCTCTGAGGGGCCACAATGTCTAAGGGTCAGTATGTCCTTCCCCCTCTGAGGGGCCACAATGTCTAAAGGTCAGTATGTCCTTCCCCCTCTGAGGGGCCACAATGTCTCTGTTACAGTATCCAGAGGACTGACTATATCTCTGTTACAGTATCCAGAGGACTGACTATTGAATGTCTCTCTGTTACAGTATCCAGAGGACTGACTATTGAATGTGTCTCTGTTACAGTATCCAGAGGACTGACTATTGAATGTGTCTCTGTTACAGTACCCAGAGGACTGACTATTGAATGTGTCTCTGTTACAGTACACAGAAGACTGACTATTGAATGTGTCTCTGTTACAGTACCCAGAGGACTGACTATATCTCTGTTACAGTATCCAGAGGACTGACTATTGAATGTGTCTCTGTTACAGTACCCAGAGGACTGACTATTGAATGTGTCTCTGTTACAGTACCCAGAGGACTGACTATTGAATGTGTCTCTGTTACAGTATCCAGAGGACTGACTATATCTCTGTTACAGTACCCAGAGGACTGACTATTGAATGTGTCTCTGTTACAGTATCCAGAGGACTGACTATTGAATGTGTCTCTGCTACAGTATCCAGAGGACTGACTATTGAATGTGTCTCTGCTACAGTATCCAGAGGACTGACTATATCTCTGTTACAGTACCCAGAGGACTGACTATTGAATGTCTCTCTGTTACAGTATCCAGAGGACTGACTATATCTCTGTTACAGTATCCAAAGGACTGACTATTGAATGTCTCTCTGTTACAGTATCCAGAGGACTGACTATTGAATGTCTCTCTGTTACAGTAGCCAGAGGACTGACTATTGAATGTCTCTCTGTTACAGTATCCAGAGGACTGACTATTGAATGTGTCTCTGTTACAGTATCCAGAGGACTGACTATTGAATGTGTCTCTGTTACAGTATCCAGAGGACTGACTATTGAATGTGTCTCTGTTACAGTATCCAGAGGACTGACTATTGAATGTGTCTCTGTTACAGTACCCAGAGGACTGACTATTGAATATCTCTCTGTTACAGTATCCAGAGGACTGACTATTGAATGTCTCTCTGTTACAGTATCCAGAGGACTGACTATATCTCTGTTACAGTATCCAGAGGACTGACTATTGAATGTGTCTCTGTTACAGTACCCAGAGGACTGACTATTGAATGTGTCTCTGTTATAGTACCCAGAGGACTGACTATTGAATGTGTCTCTGTTACAGTACCCAGAGGACTGACTATTGAATGTGTCTCTGTTACAGTATCCAGAGGACTGACTATTGAATGTGTCTCTGTTACAGTACCCAGAGGACTGACTATTGAATGTGTCTCTGTTACAGTATCCAGAGGACTGACTATTGAATGTGTCTCTGTTACAGTACCCAGAGGACTGACTATTGAATGTCTCTCTGTTACAGTACCCAGAGGACTGACTATTGAATGTCTCTCTGTTACAGTATCCAGAGGACTGACTATTGAATGTGTCTCTGCTACAGTATCCAGAGGACTGACTATTGAATGTGTCTCTGTTACAGTATCCAGAGGACTGACTATTGAATGTGTCTCTGCTACAGTATCCAGAGGACTGACTATATCTCTGTTACAGTATCCAGAGGACTGACTATTGAATGTCTCTCTGTTACAGTACCCAGAGGACTGACTATTGAATGTCTCTCTGTTACAGTATCCAGAGGACTGACTATTGAATGTGTCTCTGCTACAGTATCCAGAGGACTGACTATTGAATGTGTCTCTGTTACAGTATCCAGAGGACTGACTATTGAATGTGTCTCTGCTACAGTATCCAGAGGACTGACTATATCTCTGTTACAGTATCCAGAGGACTGACTATATCTCTGTTACAGTATCCAGAGGACTGACTATTGAATGTGTCTCTGTTACAGTATCCAGAGGACTGACTATATCTCTGTTACAGTACCCAGAGGACTGACTATTGAATGTGTCTCTGTTACAGTATCCAGAGGACTGACTATATCTCTGTTACAGTACCCAGAGGACTGACTATTGAATGTGTCTCTGTTACAGTATCCAGAGGACTGACTATTGAATGTGTCTCTGTTACAGTATCCAGAGGACTGACTATTGAATGTCTCTCTGCTACAGTACCCAGAGGACTGACTATTGAATGTGTCTCTGTTACAGTACCCAGAGGACTGACTATTGAATGTGTCTCTGTTACAGTATCCAGAGGACTGACTATTGAATGTGTCTCTGTTACAGTACCCAGAGGACTGACTATTGAATGTGTCTCTGTTACAGTATCCAGAGGACTGACTATTGAATGTCTCTCTGTTACAGTACCCAGAGGACTGACTATTGAATGTCTCTGTTACAGTATCCAGAGGACTGACTATTGAATGTGTCTCTGCTACAGTATCCAGAGGATTGACTATTGAATGTCTCTCTGTTACAGTACCCAGAGGACTGACTATTGAATGTGTCTCTGTTACAGTATCCAGAGGACTGACTATATCTCTGTTACAGTATCCAGAGGACTGACTATATCTCTGTTACAGTATCCAGAGGACTGACTATTGAATGTGTCTCTGCTACAGTATCCAGAGGACTGACTATTGAATGTGACAGAATAATACTATAGCATCCATGTTTAGCATCTATCTGAAATGTGTTCACTGATGATAACTCTAAGCGAATCTCTATGGATGTATGATCTCCGTGGTAACTGTTCACTGAGGATAACTCTGATGCTATCTCTATGGATGTATGATCTCCGTGGTAACTGTTCACTGACGATAACTCTGATGCTATCTCTATGGATGTATGATCTCCGTGGTAACTGTTCACTGAGGATAACTCTGATGCTATCTCTATGGATGTATGATCTCCGTGGTAACTGTTCACTGAGGATAACTCTGATGCTATCTCTATGGATGTATGATCTCCGTGGTAACTGTTCACTGACGATAACTCTGATGCTATCTCTATGGATGTATGATCTCCATGGTAACTGTTCACTGAGGATAACTCTGATGCTATCTCTATGGATGTATGATCTCCGTGGTAACTGTTCACTGAGGATAACTCTGATGCTATCTCTATGGATGTATGATCTCCGTGGTAACTGTTCACTTAGGATAACTCTGATGCTATCTCTATGGATGTATGATCTCCGTGGTAACTGTTCACTGAGGATAACTCTGATGCTATCTCTATGGATGTATGATCTCCGTGGTAACTGTTCACTGAGGATAACTCTGATGCTATCTCTATGGATGTATGATCTCCGTGGTAACTGTTCACTGAGGATGACTCTGATGCTATCTCTATGGATGTATGATCTCCGTGGTAACTGTTCACCGAGGATGACTCTGATGCTATCTCTATGGGTGTATGATCTCTGTGGTAACTGTTCACTGACGATAACTCTGATGCTATCTCTATGGATGAATGATCTCCGTGGTAACTGTTCACTGACGATAACTCTGATGCTATCTCTATGGATGAATGATCTCCGTGGTAACTGTTCACTGACGATAACTCTGATGCTATCTCTATGGATGTATGATCTCCGTGGTAACTGTTCACTGAGGATAACTCTGATGCTATCTCTATGGATGTATGATCTCCGTGGTAACTGTTCACTGACGATAACTCTGATGCTATCTCTATGGATGTATGATCTCTGTACAGAGTGAACTCTGAATCACTCTGCAACGTTTTTTTTTTGTGTTGTGTGTCTTATTTACAATCCTTTAGATGCTGTGACACCCTGTGAAGATTGGGCTTGAGTGTTTAGGTTAGTGTAACCTTGGTATTGTTGGACTGGTCAGGCAGAACCCTTTTTTGGTTCCGGATAGAACTGGGCGGCAGGGAGCCTAGCAGTTAAGAGCATTGGGCCAGTAACCCGAAAGGTTGCAAGGCACTTAAACCCTAATTGCTCCTGTAAGTCCCTCTGGATAATAGCGTAATGTCAAAAATGGTGGTTGGTTTTGGGTTGAGAAGGTCACACCTTCAGATGATATAAATGGAATTAAATGCCTTGGTTCTCTCTCTCTCTCTTACCTTGTATCCAGTCCATGGAGGAAGGTTGAATGATCAATTCTCATTTCCTAGAGCTTCTATGCCTCTGGCCTAGTAAGCATCTTTTTGTTAATGGTTTGTCCTGTAACCTGAGGATCTATATGCCTAGAAGTATGCTTTATTAATGTCAGTATTGTAACTTAAACTTTACGCTTTGTACGTGAATCCTTTCATTTGACAAAGTTAATTTGCTTCTCAACACCATTCTTCGATCTTAGTCAGCTAAACGCATAATACTTGATTGTACATTGTTTTAGTAGAATGTTAAACGGAGTCAGATATTCAGTTTAATAGACTTTGATCATATTAATTGCTTAGTCTCACTATGGGAGTAAATTTTACCCCAGTACTTTCCCTCCTGAAACAGATGATCAATCATACAAAGTCACGTACAGTGGAAGAATGAGAGAGAGAGGGAGGGAGGGAGAGAGAGAGAGAGAGAGAGAGAGACAGAGAGAGAGAGAGAGAGAGAGAGAGAGAGACAGAGAGAGAGAGACAGAGAGACAGAGAGAGAGAGAGAGAGAGAGAGAGAGAGAGAGAGAGAGAGAGAGAGAGAGAGAGAGAGAGAGAGAGACAGAGAGAGAGAGAGAGAGAGAGAGAGAGAGAGAGAGAGAGATTTTATGGAACAAAAAGCCTTCACTATATCATCCTGGAATATCCAAGGCCTGAGGTCATCTGCCTTTGGCCTAAAGAGCAGGAACCCGGACTTCACCAAAGAAATCGGTAATACAGACATTGTCATCCTGCAAGAAACCTGGTATAGAGGAGACGGACCCAGTGGTTGCCCTCTAGGTTACAGAGACCTGGTAGTCCCATCCACCAAACTACCAGGTGTGAAACAGGGAAGGGACTCAGGGGGGATGCTAATTTGGTATAGAGCAGACCTAACTCACTCCATTAAATTAGTCAAAACAGGAACATTTTACATTTGGCTAGAAATTCAAAAGGAAATTATCTTAACAGAGAAAAATGTCCTCCTGTGTGCTACCTATTTCCTCCCACTAGAATCCCCATATTTTAACGAAGACAGCTTCTCCACCCTGGAGGGGGAAATCAATCATTTCCAGGCCCAGGGACATGTACTAGTCTGTGGCGACCTAAACTGGACAAGAACCTGACACCCTCAGCACACAGGTGGACAAACACCTGCCTGGAGGTGACAGCATTCCCTCCCCCATATGCCCCCCTAGGCACAACTATGACAACATAACCAACAAAAACAGGTCACAACTCCTGCAGCTCTGTCGCCCGCTGGGTATGTACATAGTCAATGGTAGGCTTCGAGGGGACTCCTATGGTAGGTAGACCTATAGCTCATCTCTTGGCAGTAGTACTGTAGACTATTTTATCACTGACCTCAACCCAGAGTCTCTCAGAGCGTTCACAGTCAGTCCACTGACACCCCTATCAGACCACAGCAAAATCACAGTCTACTTGAACAGAGCAATACTCAATCATGAGGCATCAAAGCCAAAGGAACTGAGTAACATTAAGAAATGCTATAGATGGAAGGAGTGCAGTTTGGAAACCTACCAAAAAACAATTAGGCAACAACAAATTCAATCCTGTTTAGACAATTTCCTGGGTAAAACGTTCCACTGTAATAGTGAAGGTGTAAACTTGGCAGTAGAACATCTTAACAGTATATTGACCTCTCAGCTTCCCTATCAAATCTAAAAATCTCAAATAGAAAACCGAAGAAAATGAACAACAATGGCAAATGGTTTGATGAAGAATGCAAAAATAAAATAAATAAATTGAGAAACCTGTCCATCCAAAAACATAGAGACCCAGAAAACCTGAGTCTGCGCCTTCACTATGGTGAATCACTAAACAATACACAAATACACTACGGAAACAGAAGGAACAGCATGTCAGAAATCAGCTCAATGTAATTGAAGAATCTATAGACTCTAACCACTTCTGGGAAAATTGGAAAACACTAAACAAACAACAACACAAATAATTATCTATCCAAAATGGAGATGTATGGGTAAACCACTTCTCCAATCTTTTTGGCTCTATAACAAAGAATAAAGAGCAAAAACATATACATGATCAAATACAAATCTTAGAATCAACTATTAAAGACCAGAACTCACTGGATTCTCCAATTACATTGAATGAGTTACAGGACAAAATAAAAACCCGCCAACCCAAAAAGGCCTGTGGTGTTGATGTTATCCTTAATGAAATGATCAAATATACAGACAACAAATTCCAATTGGCTATACTAAAACTCTTTAAACATCATCCTTAGCTCTGGCATCTTCCCCAATATTTGGAACCAAGGACTGATCACCCCAATCCACAAAAGTGGAGACCAATTTGACTCCAATAACTACCGTGGAATATGCGTCAACAGTAACCTTGGGAAAATCCTCTGCATTATCATTAACAGCAGACTCATACATTTCCTCAATGAAAACAATGTACTGGGCAAATGTCAAATTGGCTTTTTACCAAATTACCATACCACAGACCATGGCTGCACGCAGAATTCTGCCAAAATATCCTCCTTAGTACAACGTAGAACACCAAATAATGCAGAGCAGAATTAGGCCGATACCCGCTAATGAACTAAATCCAGAAAGAGCTGTTAAATTCTACAACCACCTAAAAGGGAGCGATTCCCAAACCTTCCATAACAAAGCCATCACCTACAGAGAGATGAACCTGGAGAAGAGTCCCCTAAGCAAGCTGGTCCTGGGGCTTTGTTCACAAACACAAACACACCCCACAGAGGCCCAGGACAGCAGCAGAATTAGACCCAACCAAATCATGAGAAAACAAAAAGATAATTACTTGACACAGGCAGACATGGCTCTCAAGAGCCATGTGCACACTGCCCACAAAATGAGGTGGAAACTGAGCTGCACTTCCTAACCTCCTGCCCAATGTATGACCATATTAGAGAGACATATTTCCCTCAGATTACACAGATCCACAAAGAATTCGAAAACAAACCAAATTTTGATAAACTCCCGTATCTACTGGGTGAAATTCTACAGTGTGCCATCACAGCAGCAAGATTTGTGACCTGTTGCCACAAGAAAAGGGCAACCAGTGAAGAACACACACCATTGTAAATACAACCCATATTTATGCTTATTTATTTCCCTTGTGTACTTGAACCATTTGTACATTGTTAAAACACTGTATATATATAATATGACATTTGTAATGTCTTTATTGTTTTGAAACTTCTGTATGTGTAATGTTTACTGTTCATTTTAATTGTTTATTTCACTTTTGTATATTATCTACCTCACTTGATTGGCAATGGTAACACATGTTTCCCATGCCAATAAAGCCCCTTGAATTGAATTGAAATGAATTGAGAGAGGGAGAGAGAGAGAGAGAGAGAGAGAGAGGGAGACAGAGAGAGAGAGAGAGAGAGAGAGAGAGGAGAGAGAGAGGGAGAGAGAGAGAGAGAGAGAGAGAGAGAGAGAGAGAGATTGCATGTGTCAGAGTACATCACTGTCCTGTTAACAGAAGCATTATCCATGAACACGTAAGCATGCTCACACATAAACAACACACACACACACACACACACACACACACACACACCACACACACACACACACACACACACACACACACACACACACACACACACACACACACACACACACACCACACACACACACACACACACACACACTCATACAAGGTACTAATTTCCTCTGTTGGGGGATGATTCAGTGATTCCTGTAAGTTTTTAATTAACAGAAGAGATCCATCTAATCAATAACATTGGTCACATCACTGATCAATAAATATGACTCATACTGTTCTCTCCTTACCTCCCTCCTCCCTCCCCCTCTCCTCTCCTCCTCTTCTCCTCTACTCTCCCCTCCTCCCCTCCCCCCTCTCCTCTCCTCCTCTTCTCCTCACTCTCCCCTACTCCCCTCCCCCTCTCCTCTCCTCCTCTTCTCCTCTACTCTCCCCTCCTCCCCTCCCCCTCTCCTCTCCTCCTCTTCTCCTCTACTCTCCCATCCTCCCCTCCCCCCTCTCCTCTCCTCCTCTTCTCCTCCACTCTCCCCCTACTCCCCTCCCCCTCCCCTGAGTGAGTCTGACCACCAATCAGAGAGCACTCTGATGACACCACCAAATGATGACCACCAATCAGAGAGCACTCTGATGACACACCAAATGATGACCCCCATTCAGAGATCACTAGGATGACACACCAAATGATGACCACCAATCAGAGACCACTAGGATGACACACCAAATGATGACCACCATCAGAGATCACTAGGATGACACACCAAATGATGACCACCAATCAGAGATCACTAGGATGACACACCAAATGATGACCACCAATCAGAGACCACTAGGATGACACACCAAATGATGACCACCAATCAGAGATCACTAGGATGACACACCAAATGATGACCACCAATCAGAGCCACTAGGATGACACACCCAAATGATGACCACCAATCAGAGATCACTAGGTGACACACCAAATGATGACCACCAATCAGAGATCACTACGATGACACACCCAAATATGACCACCAATCAGAGATCACTAGGATGACA